>NC_090734.1:54221014-54236014 GCF_036898095.1 Palaemon carinicauda
ATCCGCAAAATTTCTGTCAAGGTTTTTACCGTCCTTTCAGCCAAACCATTCGCACTTGGCATATACGGAGTCGAATATACATGTTCAATACCCCATTCTCTCAACATCTGCTCAAACTCCCATCCAACAAACTCCGGACCATTGTCACTTGACATTTTCGCAGGCTTACACACACTCATCGGCAACATCACTTGACTTACCATTCTCGCTACAGTCTCACTTCTTTTATTCTTGATGGGTACTGCATACGCAAACTTGCTCATATGATTGACCATGACAATCATTCCCACATGTCTCCTCGCAGTCACAGGCAACGAAACACAATCAATCACAAACATCTCAAATGGCTCTTTCACACGTAACCTCAGAACAGGCGGACTTGCATGCATGCTCTGATACTTTCCCTTCTGACAATCCTCACAAGTAGTCGCTACATCCCTACAAATTTGACTCAACCTAGGCGTAAACAACCTCTCTCGCATGCATTCCCACAATTTATTCTTCCCCATATGCCCATACCTGTCATGCACTACCATACACATACTTACAGCTGCATGCATTGGAAATACAGGAACATATATATCTTCATCCATTCCCCTATGCAAAAAATACACAATATTCTTACAAACAATAAATCTTTTAACAACTTTCTTATACGCTTCCAAATCAAACGGCCATTCTTCCACCCTAATACCTTTTAAAATACATTCACGTAACCTATTTATCTCTAAACATTCACCTTGCATTTTTTCCACCTCTTCTTTGCTCAACAAATCATCTTCACTTTTTGCAATATCAATCATGCCAACAAAATTCGCCATGAATACACTATTATCCTCAATTACTATTACCTTACAGCCATTCTTTGAAAGCAAACCCTTACCAACATCAACTGACACATGGTGCAACCTCAAAAAATCTATTCCCATCAAAAAACAACTAGGCATTTCATTCTCTCCCATTACAATAAAATTATGTTCAACTTCCATACTCCCTAGTTTCACCTTCAACCTCACTTCTTCCCAAACAAGTAAACTTCCCTGACCTATTCCATGAATTCTCACACTCGTACACTGTCTTTTCACTTCCCAATTGTACCTCTCAATTTCCCTGATAACCGACTCATTTACTAATGACACTTGAGCACCCGTATCAATTAAACTACAATATTCATTCTCATTTATATTCACATATGTCATCATCCTTCCTTTTACACCATGCATACATACATTTACTCTCCTTTCAATTCTGTCGCTCACTTCACCAATATGTTCATCATCATATTCACTGTCCTCTATACAGTCATATCTTAGGTTAAGGTCACTTGCACCATTATCCTTCTCACTCAACAATTTGCAACATTCCTCATTACATTGCATCCTCAAGATATATTCCCTATCATTCTCCTTATATGCCCTATATTCCATCGGTCGATTCCATCCAAAATACAAATACACAGTTACACCATACAACATACTTACCACCATTAATATCTTTGATAATAATTCCCCTTCTAGTACACTACTCTCCTCCTCATACACCATTTCTTTTGACACTTCATTCATCACCCTTCTTTTAAGCTCGCTTATGCTACCCGGTATTTCCGTATTTAACCCCTCTTGTATTAACTTACTTAAACCCATTAGGATACACTTATATACCATATCTTCCCCTTCACAAATCTGCTCCACAACTAAACCTTCAGGCAACCTTTCAGAATTCTGATTACTCTCTTTATCTTCCATCCTCCCATGCATCCTCGACATCGCATCTGCTATCACATTCTTATTTCCCGGTACATATTCTAACCTAAAATCAAATTCATTCAAATCCTCTATGGTCCTAGCAACCCTTGCATTCACACACTCTTTCCTTATCATATACACTAGGGGTTGATGGTCAGTACGCACAATGAATTTTACACCATACAAAAATACCTTCAATGCTTTCACACAAAATCGTATTGCAGCCAATTCCCTGTCAATCGTCGAATACTTCCGCCCAGCTTTATTAAATGCTTTACTAACATACGCTCTTACTCTCAATTGCTCTTCTCCATTTACTCTCTGCATTTGAACCAAACAACCACCCATACTAACCCCACTCGCATCCGTATACAACTCTAGCATATTCGCATTTTCACTGTAGTCTGGAAATGCCAAAGTGACGTCTTTCGCGGCCTCTTCCTTCAACCTTTCAAACGCTTCTATCATCCGATAATCCCATTTTAATTTTGTACTATTCCTTTTACCCGTCCATTCATTTAAAGGCTTCCCTATACCTGAACAATCTCTAACAAACTTGCGCCCAAACTCAACCAAACCAAGAAAACCTCGCAACCCACGCACAGTCCGGGGACGTGGAAATTCTCGCACCTTATTCACAAACTTGTCACTCTTCCTTATACCAGATTCACCCACTACATGCCCAAGAAATTCCACCTCCCTGGACAACCACGTACACTTCTCAAGCTTAATTTTCACACCAACTTCAATTAACCGCCTCAACACTGCCTCAAGCAACCGCATATGTTCCTCAACAGTCTCGCTCGCAATCAGAATATCATCTATAAAAACAGTCACCTTCTGTCGATCGAAACCAGCCAATACAACATTCATCGCTCTTTGGAAGGCAGCAGGCGCATTAGCAAGACCAAAACTCAACCTTTTAAATTGAAAGTGACAATTCGTACTTGAAAATGCAGTAATGGGCCTGCTCCTCTCTGCCAGAGGCATCTGGTAATAGCCAAGCACCAAATCTAATTTAGTAAAAACTTTCATTCCATGCATCTTATAAACACAATCAGACACCACATTCATTGGAAAACGTTCTTTAACAGTCACTTCATTTACCTTCCTATAATCAATACACATGCGTAAACTTCCATCAGGCTTTCGTACAGGGACAATAGGGCTATTCCAGGCACTCTCACTCCTTTCT
The DNA here is from genome assembly GCF_036898095.1 of Palaemon carinicauda. NCBI lineage: Eukaryota > Metazoa > Arthropoda > Malacostraca > Decapoda > Palaemonidae > Palaemon > Palaemon carinicauda. The sequence continues at coordinate 54,223,955 of NC_090734.1, forward strand.
ATTACACCCATACGCTCTAATTCCTGACACTGCTCCTCTATCTCCTTGGCAATAGGCGGAGAAAAATGCCTGGGACGCTGATATATGGGGGTATCATCACTGAGAACTATTTTAAATTCTGGCAGGTCTGACGCCCCACAATCATCGTCACCGAGACTCATAACTCTCCGCTTATCCCATAACATCTTAAGCAATCGTTCCCTTTCGACCTCACTTATACTCTCATCTAACTTAATTCTTCCTTTCAACATATCGTAATCCCAATCGTCATAGTTCTTTACCTTACCAGCCATTACCTGTCTCGCCTTAACATATCTTCCATCCTCAACATTAATCAGTGTGTACATACATCCCATGCAATCGCCCTCACGTATTCCACGTACTCTCTTCCTCCTAACACTCGGCAACAACCTTACATACACCTGGGGTTCCTGCATATTCATAACACCATCATATATATACGCACTCGTTTTCACCAAATTACCTGCTTCCATACCTTCCACTACATATTCATCCTTGTCACTATTTGAAATTCCCAGACTGCTCGGCCATGCAACTTTTACACTAATAACCTCACCTTTCTTACCCGATAACTTTACACTTTCTTTTGCTACCAACGGCACTCCCTTCCACACCTTCGTACTCACTCTGCCGTCTTCCTTTAAATAAAATTCCCCACAAATATTACCTTTAACCTTTATTTCTATCATATTCACACTTGGATGTACAATCATACCACATTTTTTCAGAAATTTATACCCAAGCAGTACGTCATATTTCTCATTCGCTCCCTCGACCACGTAAAAATCATTATCCTCCATCATCAGCCCCGCAATCATAACATTTTCCCGCAACTTCCCTTGCACAGGCATACGCAAATTACCAATACCTTTTACTTCACCCTTACATCCCTTAATTTCACAAACCTCTTTTACCTTATCATATGCATTCCTAAACATTAAATTGACACCACAACCAGTATCAATCAAACCAACCAACTCTACACCATTAAAAATCATATTCACACTCATGCAATCATGTGCTCTTTCTCCCATCACATCTTCATGCAATAAACCCTCACGAACATGCATCACATTCACTCCCCACACACACGAGGACTCACCCAGCTGAACCCTCTGATTAATTAGTTTCCCGAACATCCTGGCTGACTTGATCCCTTCTTTCTACAAACCCTAGCTACATGCCCATCTGCACCACATTCAGTACACTTACACATTCTAGCATAATGACCATCCTTACCACAATTACCACAAATTACATTCATACGATTACTACGGCATCCACTGGCTATGTGCCCAGTCATACCACACCGATAACACTTAACCACTTTCTCTTTCTTACAGTCGCTAATACGATGCCCCGTCTCTCCACACCCGAAACATGCTCCTAATGCCCATCTACACTCGTTCTTTTTATGTCCTACCTTCCCACACCTATAACACCTCTCTTCACGGATACCACTACCTAACCTAACTTTATTTCCCTGTCTAAACCCATCATTTCTCGGCATGGGTATTCCTACATTACTCACCCTAACACTTCTATCTACTACACTATCAGCTGCCCTCATTGGCCCTCTCATAACAGCATCTCTAAAACTACCAAATTCTGGCACACATTCCTCCATTCCAGTTCTTACTCTCACAGATTTACTTTCTTTCATACACCTATCCAACTCGTAATCCTCAACTATCTCTAAAATATCATCCCAAGTCAATCTCTCTCTAGTCCACCTCATTTTCTCCTTCCGTTTCAAATTAATAAACTCACACACACTCTCTGGTACTGTACCCAAAAACTTCTTCATTAGTTCCTTATTTTCATTTATTCTTTCGTCCCCATACTTCTTTCTAGCCAATGTTTCTAACCGACATACATACATCGAGATTGCTTCACCCACCTTCATTCGTGCTTCATCAAAATCATTTTTTCGCTTATACCTAACACTACCTTTCATACGTTTTACCTGTTCAATTATCCTCTTCTTTACACTTTCATACTCAACCTCTCCTACGCTCATTATCACCCCATACATCGTCAACAAATATCCTGACAAAAATTCTCCCAACTCCCTAGCCCAAACTCTCTTACTATCCCCATACTTAGCCTGACAAAACTTTTCATATTCCCGAAAGAAGTCATATACATCCCTACTGCTATGTTCATTAAACCTTTCACACCTAGGAACCTCTCTCATAAACACTGTCTTACAAACTTCCTCTACTTCATTCTCACTACTATCTTCACTGTCTACTCCCTTCTTGTTGCCTTCTTCTTCATTTGAATACAATGAATCTAATTCGACACTCAAAGTCCTATCTTTAACTATTCCCTTCTTACCCTTTTTCTTACTTACCACCTTTACCCATTCATGATCATCCTCACTCACACCCTGACCTTTCTTCTTTTCTTTCTTCACATTATCTTTACCTTTTTTCTCATTCTTCCTATCACCCTTCGTTCCAATCTTACTATGTCTAGTCCCTTTATTTTCAATATCACTATCACTACCTTCCCCATTATCAATTACCCTATCCTCTTCCACCATCAACCCGTTACCCGAAGCAGAAGCCACTCCTCCGACTGCACCTTCACCCATGACAGTTTTCATCATCCCCATTACTTGCCCTAACATAGCTTCCATTCGTTTCTCATTTTCTCGCATCCTCATCTCAACACCCTCTTCCACTCTCTCTACAGTTCCCTGAAGTTCCCTAAGTTTCCTTTGCATCTCCTCATTCTCACTACTTAACCTCGCATTCTCCAACAACAACCTCTCCTCTCGGTCATTAGACAACCGCAATTCCTCCTTTAAAATATACAACTGTTCTTCCATTTCTTCCATTTTGATACCATTAATATTTTAAGTAATTCCTAAACCTATTTACCATTGTCCAACAGTCCAGTTTCAATCCCACCTTCGACAGTTGTCCCTGTTTGGGCGCCAAATTTACGTGGCGGGATGTAAACAAAAACAAACCCCCACACCCTTGATCACTCCTACTTTCTCAATATCCCACAATACAAACTTTCCCCTTACTTTACTTCAAACTGGACTCTTGGACAGAAGGAAAATGAAAACAAAACATAAGCCTTAAAATTATATTCACCGCAACCAAAAGCAAAAAATTCTGCATTCAAAATAAGCTTAACATAGAAACCACCAACAACCAAAATAATTACACGTAAGACAAATCATTAAATTCATAAATATACCAAAAAAAACCTAACACCATTCATATAAAACCCTAACAACTTAAAATTACCCGCACCCCAATACCAATATTTGTTTATGTGTGGACCTCTTGTCCACACAAGGGATAACAGTCCTTCTAGCCCAATGCCACAACTCTCTGGCAGACGCAACAATCGGTGGCAGACAGATAATATTGTGGCAATCTGCTACACCTGCCTCACTTGATTAGCAGTCTATATCAGCACTATCATCATCATCATCGTCATAATTTTATAGCACAAGAACAATCAAATCCGGTTCATTAACACAATCCAGGTCATTAACAAGCGATCAATCCCAAGAGCAGTCGTATCAAATTCCTTACACAAGCCAGGTTGTCACCAATCAAATTCAAATAAATCTTCTCCCCAAAGGAGGAATCACGGCCTGCCAAAATAAAAAAGAAAAACACTTATGAACACTCCTAACTAACTTAACTATCGCACTATAATCAAAGATAAACAAATAACTTTCTATCATTCACGAACGCGCCTAACAAAAATTAATAAAAACAGTACTTACTCCGAATATAAAAAAACACTAAACAGCCGGCTTCCGAAGAACAAAAAAAATAACAACCGACTCCTTCTACTGTCAGAGATCCAATGCTTTCGCCCAAGACATTCATCACCGCCCTATCCTAGCTAAAAAAAATGTAAACAAACAACCTCATATATACCGACAATCTTTCCTACTACCAACAATCATTCGCTAATTACCCTTGTTCTTCGGCGCGCACCGCGCACACACAAACACACGCCCACACAACCACACATACTCTCTCGCGCACGCGCAATCTAACAAAACTAAAGCAAATGAAATTCTCTCTCTCTCTCTCTCTCTCTGACAAAACTAAAGCAAATAAACACTCTCTCTCTCTCTCTCTCTCTCTCTCTCTCTCTCTCTCTCTCTCTCTCTCTCTCTCTCTCTCTCTCACAAAACTAGCAAATAAACATTTCCTCTCTCTTGCGGTTTGACAAAACTTAAGTAAATAAACACACTCACTCTTTCTCTCTCTCTCTCTCTCTCTCTCTCTCTCTCTCTCTCTCTCTCTCTCTCTCTCTCTCATTAATGACAAAGCTAAAGCAAATAAAATGTCTCTATTTAACAATACTAAGACAACTCTCTCTCTCTCTCTCTCTCTCTCTCTCTCTCTCTCTCTCTCTCTCTCTCTCTCTCTCTCTCTCTCTCTCTCGATTTGGCAAAACAAAAAAAATAAATTAGAATAAGATTAATCCTCCACAGTGTGTGGGTGTGTGTTTGTTTGCGTATGCAATCTGACCCTTCTGTTATTCATAGTTTATTTTTGAATCAGATGATATAATTTTACTGAGAGTTTTCATCAAAGAAACCACTTCATTTATTGATATTAATGCCTCGCAGTGGTACTTAGAAAACCTAAAAAGAATCATTCATAAGGAATTTCAATGCACTTTTGTGGTGCATGGATATTGGAAGCCTTTCTTTCTCAGTAGCTCACATATTTTATAAAGCCTTTTTCTAACATCATATTTCAACAACCTACGTGACTGTCTTAGTAGTTTTAATTTATATACCTTCCACCATGATATCTTTCCAGAACTCTCATATGCATCACATTTGATCATTCTTATTCTACTGACAAACGTTAGTACTTTGAATAAATCTTCAATGAAGGAAAAGCTTGGTTACCCTATCGAAGTTATTTATGTATATACATTGTTGCTGTTTGTATTGTTCAGTATGGAATACTGCTTCAAATATCAAGCTTCATTGATGGAAGAAAGCATTATAAGTAAGTGAATTAACTAAAAAAAATTCTACTATCTGATCTAATATTGTTTTGCTACTGTCCCTCCAAGATTCGTTGGTTTGACATTCATTTATGCCGTTTTCCAACTATAATCTGATATTAAATTGAAAAGAAAGTCTAAATAATGATGAGCAATTAATGAGTTACACGATAATTTGGCTAATTCTTCAGCAAAGTTCTGGAATTGAATGTGCCCAAATACCGTGAATATGGATTAGAATTTCTTTTTTGGAATAGAGTCTACATTTTCAAGTGAAATATTTGGTAAAGAAAAGAAGAGATACTTTATTCTAAAATCATTTTGTAAAGTACATTAACTTTTTACATACATTCATTGTATTAGTAGGTACTGTCTAAAACCAAATAAAGTTATATAATGATAAAGAAAACTGAGATGTATTTAAGGAAGAATTGTTCATTTATATATATATATATATATATATATATATATATATATATATATATATATATATATATATGTATATATATATATATATATATATATATATATATATATATATATATGTGTGTATATATATATATATATATATATATATATATATATATATATATATATATATAAATATATATATATATATATGTATATATATATATATATATATATATATATATATATATATATATATATACATATATATATATATATATATATATGTGTATATATATATATATATATATATATATATATATATATATATATAAATATATATATATATATATATATATATATATATATATGTATATATATATATATATATATATATATATATATATATATATATATATATATATATATATATATATATTTATATATATACATATATATATATAAATATATATATATATATATATATATATATATATATATATATATATGTATATATATACATATATATAAATTGGTTGAGTTCCGTCGTTATTAAATGTTATCCCAGAAAATTTGCCTTTGAATTATTGCATCTTAAATGTTATAGAACATATTGTATTCAGACTTTGATAATATGTAAATATAAGTATAATTTTACAACAAATTAATATTCTTGTCAGTTTTATCTCCTCGAGATATATTATATAGAATTATGTATTATTTTGGTCTTCACATCTGTACCCAAATCTTTTGGTTATCAGATACTTTGAATATAGAGTTATTCTGATATCAGAAAGTATATTAATTCCATGACTGAAAGGTTGAAAGTAACCCAAAATTAATGAATAGACGTGTTACATACTTTGTAAACAGATAAGGGTTGACTAGTTAATATACATTATAGACCAAAAAAAATCAAATATAGAAAATTACCTTTTATCACTTTAGATTGTCAAATAATCAACTATTTTATTTATTTTTTTTTATCTATAATAATGAGCTTATGACATGAATAAATTCATTTATAGAATATAATTTCCCTTTGAGTGTACTATAATCTGGGACCGTTTGGATTCAGTATTTATATCTACTGTATATTAGTTAGAAAATAATTAAATTGATCGAACTCACACTTACCATGTGGGAACATTCTTCAGTATCTGTGTGAAAGAAGAGACCTAACACACATCCATAATTTTGGGTAATGATAGTATTGTGAAGAAACTAATTATATTTAATGGTATATATGTAGAGGAGGATACTGGTGAATGAATCGATGTGGTAATGGAAATTATATTGGAATAGACGGATTGCCTTCCCTTTGCTTTGTTATTTTTGTTTAATTCAACTTTAAAAAAAAATTAAAATAATAATGAAAATAAAAGGTAGCAAAACTTTTCCTAAAAATAAGTGTGGAGTACTTTGAAGATTCCTTCAGTTAACTGATATAACAATCAAATTATAAACAAGTTCAAATTAATATTAAAATAGTACTTAGTGTTTGTGTCTAAAGAAACCACCTGAAATATAGTAAGACAAATCTAATTCAAGGATATAGAGCGATGATGGGGAACCTATTTCGTATTGAGGGACATTTGGTCATTCATGATTTCCTCCTATTGCCATAGAAAATCATAAGTCATGGGTCAACCGAAATTTAGGTGCTAATATTTTTAGGGGTTTATATTGTATATACTGCTTACAATAACAACCTCAAAGTGCGTGAATGTAAAAATACAATTATCTGTCTTGAAGTCTTAAATAATGAAACATAATTGATAAGAAATGCCAAAAAAAAAAAAAAAAATGCTGCTTCATAATAATTTTAGCATCTATCAAATATCTGCACACTTCATTTCATGTCCCGAGAATGTAGCAAATGGAATTTACCTGATTAATGGGATGGCTGAAACTCTCCCTTTGGCAAGACATGTGTCAGGTGATTATGTTGAATCAGTGATTTTTGAATGCAAACGATTCTTTGCTAAGGTAAGTTCAGAAATTAATGGTTCTAGATATCGATGCATATTTCAGTGCATACCTCCTCAAAGATGGAAAAGTTTTTGCCTTTTTATACCGTCCATAGAAGTCTATAATCGAGAGATTGTTGTACATAGCTTTCAAGTCATCATCACTTTTCAGTTGAATTAATTCAAGTTGTAGGTCAAAGGGATATCTTCTAGGTTCACATTAAACGGTCTAGCAAAGATATTCTGATCCTGTTATTTACTTCGGACGTCCCTTAACCTTTAACTAAATGTCTCAATTAATTTTGCACATTCATCAGTATAATCAGATGTTGAACAAGAATTTTCAGAGTAAAAGGTAGTGAAATGTACTCTGTTGCTGTTTCCAATTTGCATTTTCCACAGTTTTAATTTGACTACAAATGATTTCACACTTGAGAGCAGTTAACTGAGAAACTGATTTGGCCATTGAAGGCAGATATTTAGTTCTCAGTAATAATTAGTAATATCAACCATGAATTTTAGATCACACAGCCACTTATTTTGACTGAGTTCCATAACAGGTCTTCCCTCCATTTTCATCCATATCTCTGTTTCCTCCCGCTTTCCACGATCTAGCCAAAGAAGTTCACAGTGATCGACAAAGTCACTATATTCACCCTCTAGGACATTGTTTTTTTTTTTTTTTTTTTTCTTTTTTTTTTTTTTTTTTTTTTTTTACTGAGAGCAGTTAAATCCTTTGCTTTTGATAAAATCAATGGAAAATAGTGCTACTGATATACCACTGTTAAGCTACAGTGCCTGTGCACACAAAATCTGCTGATTTATAATGCAGTGACATACAATTAAATCATCAGGGTTAAATACCAACACGATCCTCTTCATTATTGGGATAAGCTATACTAACTCTTTCTTTGAGCCAACCATGATTGGAGATCCACTAGTAAATAGGCCACTGAGCTTTTCCAATGCCAGCCTAAATCTATTTATCGGTGATTTGAGTCTCTCAAACGTTTTCATTGTGCGTAGGTTCCGAAGAGAGCAACTCCTCTCTTGTCTCAAATTCACCGGTTACCCCACGAATGGAAACAGCCAGCTGAAAAGTATTTGATATAAATTTAGATGTTCCATCACAAGATAATGAGAAAAATGGGAAATCTCTTGCATAGTCTGTTAGTGTTCTTTAAACTTCTTTCGAAGTATTTAGCTATGTTCTGCGTGACAAACTATGACTCGCAAGTAATTTCGCCTTTTCTGGTACAGGTAACTCCACAGCAGCTACCAAATTCAACTTCTTTACAATTAGTTCACATAAATAAAAAAAAACCTAGTCTAAACAATTTTATCTTTATCAAAAGAACATCTGGAGAAAGTGGCGTTTTGAGATTATAAACATCTGTTACGAGCATTTATCTTATCCACACGTAATTGACCTTGTAGTGCCGTGGCATAATGGCTTTTTTCTCATCACAGCTAATGCCTCTCCACAGACAAACATACTGGTTACCCCTGTATCTCAATAAAGAAATTGGTCATTTGACAAGTGACTTTGAAAGACTCTACATCCGGCATCAACCTTACTCTTTTTTACTGTTGCCATTTTTGGTGTGATATACCTATCCAATGCAGGCACGAAAATGGCTGAGTTGTTTGCCATGATACACAAAAAAACTCTCCAGTGCTCAACAGTAACTGTAGTGAAGTCTAAAGTGAACGTGAAGTGAACCTACGTGTGCAATGTAAATTAACCTGTATCGAACGCGTAGAATCCATAGATGAGCCTTGTATCCACACACCCTCTGGCGAGAATCGTAAAGGTACACGAAACTTGCGTCTATTTGCCCGTTGAAGCTTAATATGAATTATTAATGCTACAAATATAGATATATAGATCTCTTGTACTTTCATTTCATAAGTTTACTGTGACTATGCCACAATAACTTGAAAATTTTATTTGGAATTTCTCTAAAAAAAAATTCTTATATATATACATACATATATATATATATATATATATATATATATATATATATATATATATATATATATATATATATATATATATATATATATATATATTGACTCACAGGTCAGACCAGAGGATTTACCTATATATAACTCGAGGGCCATATAAAGAGACTCAGAGCCAGACCTGGCCCCTGGGCCATAGGTATCCCAACACTGAAAAAAAAAATAAATAAATAAATAAATAAAAAAAAAAACATATACGTACGGATGAAAGTCAAAGCTAACGCTTCGGGGTACGATAACACTTACAACAAGGTAGCCAATGAAATGTTTAGGTCATGGCTACCTCGTAAAATGATATATATATATATATATATATATATATATATATATATATATATATATATATATATATATATATATATATATATTTTAATTTTTGATAAATTAAGAGGTGACAACGCTTTGAATTGCCCTTTTGGGGAATTTATATGTTGGATGGTGTAATGATAATAAAAATTATGATGATAATAATGATATGGAAAGATAGTGTAGGAAAAAAAATCCATATGACAAAATATTTAATATTAAAGTTTAAAGCTCAAAGTTAAAGGAAGACAAATAGAAATTGCTTAAAAAATATTGGCAATAAAGTGAATGAATGAAATATAAAGTAATGGTCATCAAAACTGAAAGATGCAGTAACAAGGAATGGTCTCAACAATTAAGAGACCAAAGAATGCTTGCGGGAAAGCATGTATCTTTGTGCAGTTATTGGACAAAAAAAAAGGAAAAAAAAAAAAAAAACGGAGAATTTTAACTGTGAATTACATTTGAATTTTTCCCCAGAGAATTGCATAATTATTTCTTTTTTGTTGGATACATAAATATATATATATATATATATATATATATATATATATATATATATATATATATATATATATATATATATATATATATATATATATACAGAGAGAGAGAGAGAGAGAGAGAGAGAGAGAGAGAGAGAGAGAGAGAGAGAGAGAGAGAAAGAGAGAGAGAGAGAGAGAGGGGGGGTGGGGCTTAAGGAATAAAAGCACACTAAATTGATTTAATAAATGGGACAGATGACGTGATGGTGCTGAAAACGTGCATACGGAATTCTTTTTCATTTAAGAGCGTTTTTGCTACATTTTGAGAGGCCATGCATTACTGCGTGAATAATTTACAATGAATATCAGGAAAGAATGCTATATGGAACAATGTTATGCGAAGTAAACTGTTTTAAGCTATAATTACTATCATTTGATTCGATGAATATGTATAAAGATAAGAAGTTAGAAAATTCTGGGAAAATCTATTTGAGCCTCTTTGAAAAATTTTTGGTAATGGGAAGCAATACATTTGATTAGCTGATGGAAGGGTTTTTATTTTTTCTATATTTTTAATTGTTTAAGGAAAATTTTTGATGATACCAGGGAAAATTTAACCCATTTGAATTACTGTAACGTTATGATATTTGATCTTATGAGACCGAAGTCATTATGCGGATTAGCATAGATTGCCCTCAATGAATGTAATTAACTGAGTGCACTGATCATTATGCAAATTTTCGAATGAATCTCAGATCGTCTTTACACAAAGATATCCCGGATTTTTGTTTAATCCTTTTAAAAGATTTGTGAATATTGATTTTCAAAGCTCCATTTCTCTTATTTCATCGTTTAGTTTGAACATTGCTTCCTATTTTATGGTTTTCCTTTATTGAGTTTACGAAAATGGTTAACACTTATCTTGTTTCCACATATACATTTACTCTTTGTTTGTACGTATATATTTATTTTTATAGCCTTTTCTGTTACTGTTTGCTAAAGAATATTAGATTATAGAAGAAATCCTATAGATAGAATGCCGAAGGAACTAAAGAATTGTTGTTTAAGAAGGAGATTGAAAGAGGAGTTACTTTGCATTAAGGATCAGAATTAAAACAATTTCCCTTTGTGTTGGTTTTGGAGGGATTTAGATATGAAAATATATTCGTGTTGTTGTGCCAATAATCTGGTAGTTATGTTAGTATGTTAGAGGCTTATTAAAACTGCAGAGAAAGATAAGATAATGGAAAGAATCTCATGAATGGGACAACATGAGGCAAAATAAAGATAAAACAAACAGTTTTAATTAAAGCCAAATAGTAATTAGGTATGGAAATTGGACAGATTCACTATATAAAAAAATAAGATTATTATATTTTACATATTGTTTTAAATATGGAATAAGATAGTAATGTTACCTAAGCATATTGCATATATATATATATATATATATATATATATATATATATATATATATATATATATATATATATATATGTATGTATATATATATATATATATATATATATATATATATATATATATATATATATATATATATATATATATATATATATATATATATATTTGCGGATAACTCACATGAGAATGTTCAAATCCAACCGTAGGAATAAACTACTTCTTTCGTATGCCTTGTGTTCTCTAATACATCCTTTTTGTTAAGAACAAAAATGTTGAGATGTCACTTTGGCTATCAGAAACTATTTAATACAAGCTGGACGTTTATAAATAAATTTCAAACGTATACATACACCCACTAGCACGCACATAAATACTCCCACACACAAACACAAACACATACGTACACACCCACA
>NC_090734.1:54241014-54243514 GCF_036898095.1 Palaemon carinicauda
TTTGACCAAGTTGTGGAATGATCTTCCTTAATCTGTTAGCTGAATCGGTTTAAATTTGCATGAAAAGTTTTTGTGTTTAACAGACTGATAGGAGTCTCTTTTTTATAGTTTATATATGGAAGATCTCTTTAAATGTTGCTATTGCTCTTAAAAGATTCCATTTATATTTTTCATAGCTACTTATACAGCTCATTTATTTGATTATTTCTTTTTCTCAAGGGCCTATTTTCCACTGTTTGAGCCATTTGGCTAATAGCATCTTGTTTTTCCAACTAGATTTGAAGCTAAGCTAATAATAATAATAATAATAATAATAAGAATAATAATAATAATAATAATAATAATAATAATAATAATAATAATAATAATAATAATAATAATAATAGTCCCACATAAAAAAACAGAATGCATTAATGGATAATTTTTTATTGAGGTTATCCATGTTCTTTCATTTACTTACTTAATGGTTTTTACCAATGCTGTTGCAACTAAGACTTTTTTTGTTTTGGAGAATTGAATAGATTTATGATCAAGATGAACTGTACTTGTCTTTAATATATCATTGTAATAACTAGGTGTTAAGCAATTATAGGTGACTGCTTAAGCCTACCGAAAAGGGGCACTGAGGTCGAAAAACCTTAAAAATGATGCTTTAAAAATGCAGTCGTCGCCTCCATCGCAGTCGTCATCGTCGGAGTCATCGTTGAAGTCGCTGTCGTCGAAGTCTTGATCAAAGGAAGACAGGTGGCGTCAGATATATTTCATCTTCGGTGTACCTAACAATGAAGAAGTAACTAAATATACACGATATTTGGAAACATATTTACATTTGGAATTATGTGTTAATCATTAAGCAAGTGTAGTGAAGCTGTGTAGAGTAGAATTTGTCAAACGAGAATCTTATGCATAATTAATTTTGTTGAGAGATTTTGAAAAAACTTGTAAAGGTTTAACTTGATAGCAGTTACGAAATTGCAATACTTCTGAAGCTAGTCTCATTTGCAGGACTTCAGTATGGTTTTTATCTTATTTGTGTCTTGTGGTGTTATTGGTGATTGGCTTAGCTATTTTTGAGCTCTCAAATCTTTTCTCAAAGGGACAATCAATTTTTGAATTTTACCTATGAAATATTGTATTCTTTGTTTTACAAAACTCGTGGAAACGAAGAAGACAACCTACATAAAGGATGTAGAATGACAGAGGATGTATACATGTTTACTGTGAGAACCAAAGTATGGCAATAAAAACCCAAGTTTATTTTTTTTTTTATGAAATATAAAATTGGAAAGATTCCTTATGAAGGATGGGAGTTTTCCTTTAAGATTTGAGAGGAAAGATCGCCAAAAAATGTGCTGAAATTAGACATGCATCTTATCTCTCAGTATTTGAAACCTGAATATGTTTTCTGATAATAATAATAATAATAATAATAATAAAAATAATAATAATAATAATAATAATTTTACTATTAATAATAACAACAACAACAACAATAATAATAATAATAATAATAATAATAATAATAATAATAATAATAATAATAATAATAACAACAATAATAATAATAATAATAATAATAATAATAATAATAATAATAATAATAAAATTAATAATATTACCAATAATAATAATAATTATAATAATAATAATAATAATAATAATAATAATAATAATAATAATAATAATAATAATAATAATAATAATAACTCCCATTTCCTATCAGAGTAGTTGGCAATATGTTCATCTTTACGTTGAAAATTGTAAATCGCGATGAATCGGTTAATTCCGTAGAATCGAATATCACCTTTTACAACAGGTATCACAATCATACATACGTCAATTCATCAAAACATCACCCAAGGATATAGATCGTATATACACTTCAGGATAAAATTTAGTAACATTTACTGTGGCCTATACCTTGAAGAAACACATCTGAAGCAAGGTTTTATTGTCGAATTCTCAATTAAGGACTAACCAAAGATTCACAATGCCGAAAGTTCCCGGAATGTTGACGAATTTTTTCATATTTGTTCCCAAAGAACTGAATTGACAGAAATTATATATCTTTGCTTATGTTTTTAGAAAGTAACACCCCATTAATAGAACAGAAACTTTAGTTATACCTAACGTTTGGGAAATAAAAATGTAATGAATGAAATTGAATTGAAATAGATTTATTTTGCTTAGATTTTCTAAAGAGAGAGAGAAGATTGAAATAAGCTATTCTGTAATTTTCTGAATTATAAAAAAATATGAATTACTCATTAAGCAATTAGTCTTAGACTATTTAGTATCCACATTTCCATTAGGAATCCATGTTTCTTCAAGTTTCTATAAACTATATATTGAAATTTTCTTTAGCACAATTTTATTTTTTCAAGATGGATGATCATCCATTCAGTGACATAGATCGGCTTAAACTCCCTCTTAACATATGTTTTTACTTGAAATGCTATTCGAATGCTCCTAAACATTACCAAAAACGGCCACATGTTTC
>NC_090734.1:54251014-54268514 GCF_036898095.1 Palaemon carinicauda
AAATATCTGATGAGATAATTTAGGATTACAAAATGGGTTCTCCCAACTACACGGTGAAATGTGACCAGAAAAGAACAAATGAAGAGTAATTTAACTGATTTTGTATTTGAAATAGCACCAGAGGGTGCTGGAAAATTTCATAAACAAGATCACGGGAAACTATCAGTAAATACTTAAAACTAATACAGAAAAGAAAGGAAATTGCCGTAAAATCAAAAAGATATTACTTATAAGCAACATAGTTTTGAAAGGCAATAAATAACCTTTAAATCCAAGGTATTTGCAAATACAATCGGACCAAAATTGAAAAAAAAAAAACAGTAAAAAAAAAGGGGGGGGGGGCAAAGCATCAGAGTGATTAAAAAAAAAAAAAAAAAAAAAAAAGCAGAGACTTGGAATAGGGTAACAACAGACGTTTGCTTCAAAATGTGAAAATGGAATTATCTACATTAGTGAAGGACTGATAAAAATTGCATTAGAATCCATGAAAATTGACAAATTACCAAGAGAAGATGGCCTAAAAATTTATATAATAATATATGAAGGAGATTTTATACTAGTAACACTTATGGAACTCTTCACTAAATGTCTGCAAATATCTATACAAATTCATAAATAGGGGTACAACATACCTGAAACATTATTACCCAATTAGTTTATTCTCCGTAATATGTAAATTATTTACCCAGATATTATGGCCAATAAAAAGACAGTAGAATTTGATCAATCAAGAGAGCAGGCAAACATTAGAAGTAGGTATTCAGTAATTATTCACATCCATGTAAATAACCAGGCAACGGAAAAATCAACAGAATATGATTAACCTCTGTGTAAGGAGTTATAGACTATTAGAAAGCCTTTGATTCTGTCAACCCTGATCAGTAATGAAAACCATATATATAAATATATATATATATATATATATATATATATATATATATATATATATATATATTAATATATTTTATATATATATATATATATATATATATATATATATATATATATATAAAAATATATATATATATATATATATATATATATATATATATTTATATATATATACATATATATATATATATATATATATATATATATATATATATATATATATATATGTATATATATATATATATATATATATATATATATATATATATATATATATATATATATACATACATACGTACATATATATATATATATATATATATATATATATATATATATATATATATATATATAAATATATATATGTATATATAGATAGATATATATATATATATATATATATATATATATATATATATATATATATATATATATATATATATATATATATATATTTATATATATATATATATATATATATATATATATATATATATATATATATATATATATATATATATATATATATATATATATATATATAGGTTACAAAGGAAATATATGCGGCCATGATAACCAGCTTTTGTTGTGCTCTATGTGGGTTGATTGTTTTAAGTACATGTGTAATTTGATGACTAAAAATGAGAATTATACTATGTGTCCACTGATGGAAATTACTATGATCGTTAAATAACAATATTCCTGGTCTGATGGAGAGAATTTAGAGAAAAAGATGGGAAAAGACGTAAAGAAAGAAAGTTGAATCTGTAAAAAACTGAAAGTACATGTGTTTGGAGATCTGCTATGTGCCAATACAATTACTTACTAAGAAGGAAAAAATTGATTACTAAAAGAGTAAGATCTGCATAAATAGTATGATAGGAAATGTATGTAAAAAAAAAGGCCACCAGAGGATTATATTAGCCAGAACAACCAAATAACTTTCTAGAAATATTTGAAAACAAAATAGAAAATATAACTAGGCCATTTACATATATTTAACATCAAGTTAGTGCTACTGCTCACACGTAGATGAAATTAACGAGATATATGAATAGAACACAATACAATGTTACCAGGCTTATCAAAAAAGCAAAAAAAAAAAAAACTAAACTGTGCGACCGATCCAATGAAGTAACTGGTTAGGTAACTGGACAAGGAAACCTTTCTAGTCTATTTTATATAATTACGAGGATACCCTCCCCCACACACACACAAAAAAAAAAAAAAAAAAAAAACTTGAGCGTAAGTTTCCCAAATATAAGCTTAATCAATGGGTATAGATACAACGGCTCTGAAAAGTGTTCTAGATTCTCAGGAAATAAGCTCAATTTTACCTATTTCGAATCCATCATTTAATTAAAAGAGACTATACTGTTAAAAAGTATAATTTTTAATCGGAGATTCTTATTAGAAATATATTGTTCTCAGCTGTATTTCACTAAAATAAATCGACTATGATTTTTACCGTACTGTGTTATTATTATTCATGGGATGGTGACAATTTAACCATAAAAGAAACCCTTGCTGGTACAACTCAGGAACATAAATGGTGGTCTACCCTTAAATCAGCACTCTTTGGTGTAGATGCAACAGTTACTCCTTTACTTAAACCAGATGGCTCAATCACTCACTGTCCAAACGAAAAGGCAACCCTTTTGGCTGATGCTTTTGACAGTAAACAGAGTAATGAAAAACTTGAACTTCCTCATTCCTGTTTTCCTGAGGCTAAACTAACTAGTTTAGCTTTTTGATCTCGTGAGATTGAAGCTCTGTTGATGGACCTTGATGCTTATGGAGGTGTAGACCCAAATGGCCTTTTTCCTTTTTTATTTTTTATATAAAGACAGCAGATTTCTTAGCTCCAAAGTTATCTGTTATTTTGCGCAAGTTAGCAAGAAGAGGAGCTTTTAGCACTTGCTGGAGAATTGGTAATGTTACTCCTCTATATAAATGTGTTTGTGGTAGCTCAACTCCCACTGATTATTGCCCAATTTCCATAACTCACATATTATCTAAAGTTTTTGAACGTCTTCTGTCAAAATGTCTAAATAGGTTTGCTGAAGGTAATCATCTATTCCCTAGTTTGCAATTTGGTTTTCGTAAAGGCCTTGGGATATGTGATGCACTTCTTACAATCTCCAATGCTGTACAGACATCCCTTGATTGTGGTCAGGAAGTTCGTATGATTGGCCTTGATTTTAGTGCTGCCTTTGACCGTGTTAATCATGAGATCCTTGTTTTCAAACTCAAACAGTTGTGAGTGGGTGGGTCGTTTCTTAGCATTATTATTGATTTTTTAAGTAATAGATCCAAAAGAGTTGTTGTTGATGGGCACCATAGCGAGTATAGAAATGTGATATCCGGTGTTCCACAGGGTAGTGTTCTTGGCCCATTACTTTTCATACTATATACACATGACATGTGGTTTAGCCTAAAAAACAAGCTTGTTTCATATGCAGATGATCCTACTCTCTTTGCATCAATTGCATCCCCTGAATGTTGATCTGGGGTTGGTGAATCCCTTAATGGAGATTTAGCTAAAATTAGTGCATGGTGCAAATTATGGGGTATGAAGTTGAATCCTAATAAAACTCAAAGTATGATTGTAAGTAGGTCAAGGACGGTGGCTCCTTGACATCTGGATATCAGTATTGATAATGTTTCTTTGAATTTGTATGACTCTTTTATTAAAAGTATAGGTGTGATTCTCGACAGCAAATTTACTTTTGAGAAACACATTTGGTCTGTGTCTTCTTCAATTGTACAAAAAATTGTCTTATTGAGAAAGTCTTTCAAGATTTTCGGTGATCAATCTATTCTGAAGAAGTGTTTTAATTCTTTCATTCTACCTTGTTTTGAGTATTGTTTTCCTGTCTGGTGTTCAGCAGTGGATTCTCATCCTAATTTGTTGGACAGAAACTCACGGTCTATTAAATTTCCTAATCCTGATCTAGATATTAATCTTTGGCACCGTCGTTCAATTACTTCATTATGTATGTTGCATACGATTTTTCATAACTGTGACCATCTTTTACATTCAGATCTCCCTGGACAATTCTACCTCTTTGTAATACTAGGTATGCAGTTAATTCCAATAGCCAGGCCTTCTCCATCATGGGGCTGAATAATACAGAGTACTCCAAAAGTTTTATTCCAGCTGTTACCAAGTTGTGGAATGTTCTTCCTAATCGGGTAGTTGAATCCGTAGAACTTAAAAAATTCAAAGTTGGAGCAAATATTTTTATGTTGACTAGGCTGACATGAGTCTTTTTTATAATTTATATATTACATTTCTGTTTTTGACGTTGTTAATAGTTTATATAGGACATATCTGTTTCGACGTTGTTACTCTTTATAGAATGATTTATTGTTAATTAATTCTCATCGTTTATTTATTTCCTTATTTCCCTCCCTCACTGGGCTATTTTTCCCTATTCGAACCCTTGGGCTTATAGCATCCTGCTTTTTAAACTAGGGTTGTAGCTTGCCTAGTAATAATATTAATAATAATAATACTATTCCACCTTAACGACAATATATCCTTTTTAAAAAATGGTAAATGTGGGATAACATTTATTCCACTATTTTTACCGCTTTAAACGAAGCTTTACCAGACTACCAGTCTGCTTACAGAAAATCTTACTCTACGGAGACAGGTGTCTGTTCTGTTGTGAATGATACGTTGGAAAAGATGGATAGAAACATCGGTGGTATTTTATTATTGCTGCTTTTGATAAAGTTGTGCATGAACTGATACCTGAGAGACTACTTGATTTTCAGAAACTACTACGTGCTTATTAAAAAACCATGATTCATCACATTGACCATTAAACAGAGGGGTACCTCAGGGGAGTGTGTTAGGTCAAATCTTATTCGGAATCTATACTACAACAGCACGGATTGATGTTCAAACTATTTACAGATGAACAATTTTACTTCTCCATGAATGATATAGACGACACAAAATATAATGAGAATGACCGACAACAAATGGATATTAAGAATAAAACATTGGTTCCTAGAGACTATAAAAGAGCTAGAGGGAAGGAGGATAACCCGATGGAATAAAGAACTAAGAAAATTTGCTGGTCTAAACAGGCACAGTAAGTCCATAAACAGACGCAAGTGAAAGGACATGACTTAGGTCTTTGTTCTCCTGTGGACTAATGCCAGGGGATGAGGATGAGACACACACACACACACACTCACACACACACACACACACACACACACATATATATATATATATATATATATATATATATATATATATATATATATATATATATATATATATATATATATATATATATATATATATATTTTTTTTTTTTTTTTGGGGGGGGGGTGGCGGGGGGGCTTAGGCCATGTCATGCTGATGGAAGCTCCTTCGTTGGTAGCTTTCTAAGTTATATGTGACTACAGTGATATATCCCAGAGAATTTACCGAAGGTACCCAGAATTCTAACTCCTGGAGCGAGTATCCCTTAAATCTCTCCAAGGGTTATCGCGTAAGGACGTATCTCGACACGTCTCATAGCTATTTACACCCCAAATAGCCTTTCATTACGAGAGGGAATGTGGCAAGAAAAATAGGAGAGTCTTGGAGAAGTAAACACTCGACTCTCCTAATGTATTGTAAAATGGTTCGGGCTTCCGCCGCTATGCGGCGCCACCAACCTTTTTTTCGTTTGTAGCTTTTGGTGACAGTATTTCTTAGTGTTATCTCGCTATATTCGAGGAATTTCTTTGCTAATGATGGATTCTCCCGCTTCATCAACATCTGGAAAGTTATGTAATATCTTTAGATTGTGTAAATGTAGGCTCTTGCCAGTTTTTGCTCTCGATTGATATCGTAATTAACGTAACAAGAGCCGTTGCCAGCCGGATGGTGTCATGAACGCGATCGTTCTTTTGTTCATTTAGTTAGCAAGAACGATATTCCCGGCATTATTGCTTTAATAACTTTAGCTATCTAGAAGTTTAGCTAGGAATTTTTATATTATGTCATTGTTGTCGTGTTTTTTGGCCTTTGATAAGAGTCTCACAGGTGCTAGGCTAGTAGCCTAGGCACTTTCACACCTAATGCATGATATAACCTTCCTGGTAAAGTTTTATTGAAGCTTAGGCAATATTTTATACAATTAAGATATTACTATTTCTTTTTCCTCTTCCATATAGTATACTAGAGTTACGTAGAACGTTTCTCTAAGCTCTTTAGCTTAATAGCTTTAGTGCTTTAGTATACTTTATATGTCCCCTTTCCTCTTGTATTGTCTTTAGGGGTAAGATAGACATCATTGCCCCTTTAAGTCAATAATATCTCTATGAGATATAAGAGTAATTCCCTTTCCCTCTGATTAGCCTAGGCTATCCTCAGTGAATTTGCTGTTACCTATGGTTTGGTAAATTCTCTGGGGCGTTTCGTTTCTCTCTCCTTTTCTCTGAGCTGGCAACTGAGTAGCTTGTCAGCATTGAGTTTGGAGTTGAGGATGGGACATCAGAATAAAGTCTGTGTTAGGCATCTAGCTACCTGGATTTATACCGGCAACTGAGTTAGCTTGTCGGTATTCCAGTAGGGCTAGTTTCTGTTCAGGAGGCTAGCCTCCCTAGACCTTGGTGGTTATTGTTTCACAATTTCTGCCTTATGGTCTAGCAGACAGTCCTGTATTAGGGGTTCTTAACTGGAAGATAGGTTTCTTCCCTGTTTTGATCCCTGGTACGAGATTCTGTTCTCTTAGAGTTCGTTTTCGGTCGTTCTCTCATTGTCTAACCCAACCTGGGGAATTTAATTCCCCTATTTGAGGTTACTATGAGGACAGAATCCTTCAAGTTAGGTAAGGCCCTAGGGTACTACCTTTCTTATGGACTATTCACCCCTGCCCCGCTATCTCTTTCGTGTTGAATAATCCAACACCCTTATGGCCATGGTCCTACATAAGCTCCTATGGACGGCTGTGGACCTGGCTTGAGTTTTTCTGTCCGTAGCTAGTACGCTGCTGGCAGATAACCTCATATCTTTGAGTGTACCTTAGAGTCCTCCCTTGGACTGCCTTCCATATGCCTTAAGATGGGATATGGTTGAGTGGAACCCCGTATTTATTTCCCTCTTCCACTGGCACACTCTTTCAGGATGTAGACGTCTTAGTTGATCTTTGCCATCTTCTATCCTTATCTTTTTCTCCTAATATCAATCATGGGCTACGTCAGCAGTTAATTCTGCCGCCAGTTTTGGATAGCTAGGCTAACAGTTCGCTGTTAACCCTTTCCTCGGACATCGTAGATCGATGCCGCTGGTTAGGTCCTAGGTATGTCTGCCGGCAACTGAGTAGCTTGCCGGCAACTGAGTAGTTTGCCGTCAACTATCCTATGCCTTCCATCCAAATAATAAACATTGTATTACCGGCGGTTGCCGGCAGGTCTAGTAGATGCAAGCCTGCCGGCATATGCCGGGCTAGCCCAATATGCTGACAATGCCGGCAAGGCTGACTTTGTCGGCCACTTATATTATTATTTTATTGCCGGCAATTGCCGGCAGGTTCAACTAGACGCTGACCTGTCGGCATAAGCTAGCTAACCCATCATGCCGAAGTTGCCGGCGGGACTGTCAGTGTCGGCGAGGCCTGCAGTGTCGGCAGGGCCGTCATTGCCGGCAGGCCCGGCAGTGTCGGCGGGGCCGGCGGGGCCGGCGGGGCCGGCGGGGCCGGCGGGGCCGGCAGTGTCGGCGGGGCCGGCAATATCGACGGCATACTGCCGCCGACAACTGCTGTACCCAGGGAAAAATTATTGTTTTCTCCAGCCTACAAGTGGTTCTTGTACAGCCATTTGTGAGACCATCATATAGAGAGATGATTCTCTTCTATAATAATGGTTATATCCATTTAATATTATCCACTATATTGAACTTTTTAAGAGGATGTGTCAAGAAGACATTAAATATCTTGGATATTTCCTCTATTATTATTTAATTCTTTATGAATTTTTTAGTTCAATATGGGGGGGGGTCATAGCAAATGGCTGATCGGGAAACACATGTAGGTGTCTTTCCTTCTATAGCTTACCCTCTCCAAGCTAAATATTATAACTGTTGTTATGTTGAAATCAGAAGATTTCACAGAAAACTCATTTGCTTTTCTTTTATTTACAGGAGGAGCATCCTGAGTGCGGGAACAACTTTTGTAAGGTCCGCAGCAAGGACTTCTACGGACATGGCGTGTGTAGGTCTCATGCCCGCTGTTCCATCACCAAAGGGGCTCTCAAGTACTGGGACCCGAGGGTATGTACCGTGTGTGAGAAGCTAGTTAAGGAGGCTTTTGATGAACAAAAGTCTACCGAGTCTAGGGATGCAGCTAGGACTGCACTGCGTAAATGGGTAAAAGGTTTTCAAAAGAACACCTCGGGCCCATACCTTCCTAATGCTTAGGATGAGGGACTCTCTCTTCCCCGGAGCGCGTGATGACGCTATCATCCCCCAGACGAAACCTGCAATCCCTTTGGTGCGGATTCAGGTTCAGATGCCTAAAGAACCTGATGTTGCGGATACTTTGGAAAGTATCCATTTAGACAACAATATGTCTGTCGTCTCTGAGGAGACCGAGAAGAATCTCCTTGTAGAAGAGTTAGATCAGGAGGCAGTTGTCCCTCCTGCCAGTGATGTGGAGAACGTCGAAGTGGCTTCGGTTTCTTCGGCTGCGGTGGCTGAGCCAGCACCCTCAACATCTTCACAACCGCCTCATCTGGAGACGATTACTAGTACTCTCCAGTCCTTAATGTCAATGGTTTATGACTTACAGAAGAAGTCTACCGAGAAAGAGACCACTTTCCAGACAGAAATTGAGCAGTTAGTTTCTTCACGCTTAGCCCCGAAGAAGCTAAACGTTAAGGACCTTCCTGCATTCTCCGACGTTAACCCGCGTAGGTATGCGTAACATATGCCTATGTCAGCAGGCAGGATCTTCCTCTCGGAGAAACTGGGTTCCGTTCCAGTGGAGGAGATTGAGTTTTGGCCCAGCATAGGGGTCTACCCGGACTGTTATGTCCGGCTCAGAAATGAACCAGTAGCCAAAGAATAGACAGAGCCCAAAGAAGTAAAAGTCTTTGAGCTCGCTAAGGCGCAAGCTATGCTTACGTCAAACCTAAAAGAGAGGGCATTCACTGGCTCAAAGGTGCCGGCTTTGAGCAAGAAATACCCATCATTTATTGCTGACCCTCAACGTGCTTTTCCCCTTATGGATAAAGGGCTTAAAGCAGCCCGGAAGGCAGCGAGGGCAGGAAAACCCTGTCCCACGCTAGAAGAATGCAAGCCTTTCTCCCTTGCTTTCCCTTCAGATAATAAAGACTGGAAGGACGTTCATGTTACCTTCTCAGTCGGAAAGCTGGAGGCCGATATCGCTGGACGACAGTTCAACGAGGACCTCCCAAAGCTGTCAGAGTTTCTCTTAAAAAGAGAACACGAGACTAAAGAACGCCTGGCTGCGTCTATGTCTCTCCAAACAGGGCTAGAAACAATGGCTAGCATTCCCGATACCCCAGACATGTATGTGGTCTTTGCCAAGGCTCACTTGGCTACAGTAACTAAGGACCTGTACAACTTTGTCAGAGCCAGAACGGCTTTTAGAGAGTTCGTGTTTGCTTCCCCCTCCGTAAAACACGAACCCAGGAAGCTCATAGCTTCTAATATCTGAGGAAAAGACCTCTTTCCTAGTGATGTGGTCAAAGAGGTCGTAGATAAGGCTGCCTCGGAGAACAGAAATCTGCTCTCCAAGTGGGGCTTATCCTCAAAGAGGAAATCATCGGCTGAAGGAGGTCCTCAGCCGAATAACAAGTCTAAACGACCTCGGTTGCCCTCTTAACCAAGACAGCAACACCAACAGCTTCCTGTGGCCACGGTGTCCCACACAGTGGCACAAGCTACCACCACCTTTCAACTGGTGCCCCAAACACTGGCGACACAGTCGCTAGTTTTCACCCCAGCCTTTGAAAGGCAATCGACTTCTTTTAAGCCAAAGTCTCGAGGATCCTTTCGGGGCCCCCTTCAGAGGAAGAGGCTACAAGGGTGGACTTGGCCAAGGAGATAAATCCTCCAACCAGCACTCAAAGTGAGATGCTGCCGGTAGGAGGGAGACTTCTCCATTTTCAGGATCGGTGGACCTTCGATCCTTGGGCCCACAGCCTGATCAAGATGGGACTAGGGTGGAGTTGGAACCCGACTCCACCAAGCTTTCCTCATTTCTTCCAACCTTCAACCCCAGTTTTGGAAGAATATGTTCAGGAATTACTGGACAAGAAAGTAATACGGAAAGCAATGTCCATCAAGTTTCAAGGAAGGCTATTTTGTGTTCCGAAAAAGGATTCGGAAAAGCTCAGAGTCATTTTGGACTTATCTCCACTCAACAAGTTCATTATGAACTACAATTTCAGAATGCTGACGCTTCAGCACATAAGGACCCTTCTGCCCGAAAGGGCATACACTGTCTCCATAGACATGACGGATGCGTACTGGCATGTACCAATCAACCGTCAGGTTTCCCCCTACTTAGGGTTCAAGCTCCAGAAAAGAAGATATGTCTTCAGAACCATGCCCTTCAGTTTGAACATCGCACCGAGAATATTTACAAAGCTTGCGAACGCAGTTACTCGACAACTCCGCCTCAAGGGTGTTCAGGTAATGGCTTACCTGGACGACTGGCTGGTGTGGGCAGCATCCAAGGAAGAATGCGTGCAAGCCTCCATGAAGGTGATCCAGTTCCTAGAGTATCTAGGGTTCAAGATAAACTTGAAAAAGTCTCGGCTGTCTCCAGCTCAAAAGTTCCAGTGCCTGGGAGTTCACTGGGACTTACAGTCACATTGCTTCTCATTGTCGATGGCAAAGAGAAAGGAGATAGCAGGGGCCGTCAAAAATCTTCTTCAATCCCGAAGAATATCAAGAAGACAACAGGAGGGAGTGTTGCGGTCTCTCCAGTTTGCCTCTTTGACGGACCCACTTTTGAGAGCACGACTAAAAGATGCATCAGGGATCTGGAGAAAATTTGCTTACAACGATCAAGGAGATCTACCACGACCACTACCAAGTCGTCTACGATCAATTCTCAAGCCATGGTCGGAAGTGAAGAGCTTAAGAGAAAAAGTACCCTTGCAACCACCCCCTCCTGCAGTCACCGTCCACACGGATGCCTCAAAGGAAGGATGGGGGGTCATTCTCATCATCGAAAGGTACAGGGAACTTGGTTCCCCCTCTTCAAGTCCTTCCACATCTATTACCTGGAAGCCATGGTAGTGTTTCTTTCCCAGAAGAAACTGAAACTTCACCGCTCTATCCACATTCGTCTGGTTCTAGACAGCGAAGTGGTTATGAGATGCATAAATCGACAAGGTTCGAGATCGCCTCAGCTAAATCATGTGATACTAGCAATCTTTCATCTGTCCAAGAAGATGAAATGGCACTTATCAGCAATCCACCTTCAAGGATTCCACAATGTGACAGAGGACGCTCTATCCAGGTTCAGCCCGATAGAGTCCGAATGGTCCCTAGACGCAGGATCATTCTCGTTCATATTGAACAAAGTCCCAGGATTGCAAGTAGATCTCTTCGCAACGAGCGACAACAATAAGTTGGCCCGGTACGTAGCCCCGTACGAGGATCCTCTAGCGGAAGCTACGGACGCAATGTCCCCGGATTGGAACAGGTGGTCCAGGATTTACCTGTTCCCACCAACCAACCTTCTGTTGGAAGCACTCGACAAACTGAGATCCTTTCGGGGATGGGCAGCCATAGTGGCCCACAAGTGGCCAGGCAGTGTATGGTTTCCGTTGATAACAGAACTACGTCTGAAGCTGATCCCGTTGATGGAGCCAGTTCTGACTCAGCTAGTACAGAAATCGACTGTCTACGCTTCATCAGAGAAAACCCAGAACCTTCATCTCATGATTTTCTCACCCTAGCGGTCAAGAAAAGGTTCGGGATTTTGGCAGACAGTATTAACTTCTTAGAAGAGTACAAGTCAAAGTCAACGAGAAGACAATACGAATCCTCCTGGAAGAAACCTCAAGAGATTTCTATGGATTTCTGCTTGTCCTTCTTCATCCATCTTCCCGGACAAGGAGTAGCGGCTAATACGATTACGACATGCAAATCTGCATTGGCTAGACCGATTCTTTATTCCTTCCAAGTGGACTTTTCTAATGAAATCTTCAATAAGATTCCGAAAGCCTGTGCTAAACTTCGACCTGCAGCCCCTCCAAGGGCCATTTCTTGGTCCTTGGATAAAGTGCTTCATCTGGCTTCGACCTTGAACAATAAAGATTGCTCGCTAAAAAGACTTGACTCAGAAAGCGATATTTTTATTTGCACTAGCCTCAGGAGCCAGAGTTAGTGAAATAGTGGCCCTCTCAAGGATGACGGCCACATACAGTTTACACCAAATGGTGAACTAAATCTCTTTCTGGATCCGACGTTTCTCGCCAAGAATGAGCTACCCACTAAGAGATGGGGCCCCTGGAGAATCTGCCCTCTGAAGGAAGAAGCATCTCTCTGTCCAGTGGAATGCTTAAAGGTCTATCTTTGTAGAACTTCAGACTTTAGGGAAGGCTAACCTTTTAGGGGAGTGACTTCTGGTACGACATTATCTTTGAAACAGATAAGGGTGAAAATCACTTACTTTATTCGCAGAGCGGATCCTGATAGTACACCCGCAGGTCATGATCCGAGTAAGGTTGCCTCGTCTCTCAATTTTTTCCAAACTATGTCGTTTGATAATCTGCGTGCTTATACTGGTTGGAGGTCCTCCAGAGTATTTTTCAAGCACTATGCGAGGCAACTGCAAGAAATAAAACTTCATGTGGTGGCTGCAGGCTGTGTAATAAAGCCTGTAGTTTGATTACTGCGAAGGACAGTGCACTAGTTGGGACTGTTAGTGAAGGGTGTACATGATAGACTTCGGTATATCATGATATTGAGTGTCGATATGGACATTATATACTGTCTTACTCAGTTAAGTGAACTTAAGCATAATATTTGACATGTGTGCCAGCATATTTATGCGTGATGTTTTTAGTAATAAAATTTATTGAAATTTCCTATTTCATAGAGTGGCAATGTTTCTCTGGTAGACGAAACCTATTTATTTTGTTATTACCATTATGCTTTTTATGTCTATGTATAGCATAAAATATATGATTTAATCATAACTTCTGTGTTTCTTGTTAATAAACTATGGAAGGAATCTTTGCGTCTACCTCGCCGTAAGAATATTTGAATATAATCAGAGCATCCTTGATCCTCTTGAGATCCTGAGGGACAAGATCCCTTGTTATGCAAACAGATAAGTTTGGTTGTACTATGTTTGTTACTGTATTATGATTCCTACGTGAACATAAACTTGTCTGATTGGCAGACTTGGGAGGTACAGTACTCTATTCAGTACCTGGTACAAACTACTCTTTACGTATATATGACACAATATACTTCTGTTTGCTAAATTGTTCCTTGAACTCACAATCCTCGGGTTTTTTCCTAGAGTCTATACAGACTTTCCCTCTAGGGGGCAGGAAGAACTGGCACATGACATGCTCAGTTGATTGATGTATTGCGGTAACATCAAGTGTCTTCGGTCTTTATGTCCAATTAGGAAATAGTCAACTCGAGATAACAGCACAATTAAATCCACAGATACATTAATGCTCTGGTAAACTTCCATCAGCACGACATGGCCTAAGCCCAAAAAACGGATTTTGAGCGTAGTGAAAAATCTTTTTTTGGGTGAAAGAGCCATGTCGTCCTGATGGACCCACCCTCCTTTGGTTAAAGGGTGTTTATCCCTCCCTATGGTACTGTATCTGTAATAAATACTTTAAAAGCTACGGAAGAATGGTTGGTGGCGCCGCATAGCGGCGGAAGCCCAAACTATTTTACAGTACATTAGGAGAGTCTAGTGTTTACCTCTCTAAGACTCTCCTATTTTTCTTCCCACGTTCCCTCTCGTAATGAAAGGCTATTTGGGGTGTAAATACCTATGAGACGTGTCAAGATACGTCCTTACGCGATATCCCTTGGAAAGATTTAAGGGATACTCGCTCCAGGAGTTAGAATTCTGGGTACCTTCAGTAAATTCTCTTGGATATATCACTGTAGTCACATATAACTTAGGAAGCTACCAACAAAGGAACTTCCATCAGAGGACGACATGGCTCTTCCACTCGAAAATAGATTTTTCACTACGCTCAAAATCTGTTATATATATATATATATATATATATATATATATATATATATATATATATATATATATATATATATATATATATATATATATATATATATATATATATATATATATATATATATATATATATATATATATATATATATATATATATATATATATATATATAAATTCTTCAAAAAGCCCCATAAAAAGAATATAAATAGATAACTATATTTTGACCAATACATGTGGCCCTCTTCATGGTTTGAAGTAAAAATGAGGAATAAAATGAACAGTAGCAGTTCATATAGGAAATGAAAAAGGTGTTTTCAAATCTTCTATTCTTTTTCTTTTTTTTTTTTTTTTTTTAGTGCTGGAAGGATTAGCCAAAGGTAATTCATCCAGGTGTGTCTTCTTATTGTTTGGCTGCTTGGAGGATGTCTTGACCTATGATGCATATCTGGTGGTTGATCTCCCTGGATTATATCTTCTTTATGATTGGGTTGAGAAGAGTATTGTCCACTATGTCAGAATTTCATTGGCCTCCGGGAAAGTTCATTGGGTTTGATTGATTTTAGATGGTTGGATCCAGGATCTTCCTTCTGTACGGACAGGTACTCTTAAAAAGCCAAAATGACTCACTCCAGTTAATCTGGTGCCCCAAATCTCTCTGGTGAACGAAAATCCTCGAGTTTTCAAAGCCATACCAAACAGATCGTTCATGTTTGGATAATCTTTGAAATAATGAAACGGCCTTTTTGTCCAACGTAGACTTTTTCACGATCCCCACATGGTATTTTCTTTATTTTAATAAACATTAATAAGGGTGCTTCTTATGGTCTTGGGATATGTTATATTTTTGATACCTTCTATATATGGGAGTTTTTTGTTATTTTTAAAATCTTCTTGTTAGGTAACATCATGATCTTTATAATATTTCACATTGGGTTTGTTAATGACCTTTTCTATGACATACATCGGGTAGAATAGTTGGGCGAGTTGTTTACGAAGGATTTTGAATTCTTTATTCAAGCATGCTTAGGAACATATTCTAAATCCTCTAAGATATAGATTACAAGCTACTCAAATTTTTACAGAAATGTCGTGATAACTAAGGAAATGTATGTAAGAAATAGAGAAAGTTAGTTGACTATACACAGTGAAATTGTACTCTGATGATTCCCTTATAATTAATATGTCCAAAAAATGTAATTTCCCATCTTTTTCTCACTCAGTTCTAAATTTTATGTTAGGGACTAGGGAATATAGATTATTGAAAAATATATTAAAATCCTCCCAACTATAATCCCAATAGTGAAAATGTCATCAACATAGCGTTACTAAACCATGTTTGTAGGTTTAATTATTGTTAAAATTTCCGTTTCAAAGTACTCCATGTAGAGATTGCCTAAAAGGGGGGATAATGGGCTGCCCCTATTACAATTTTTTTTCATTTTAAATTACGAAAGAAAGAAAATACGTTATTTGTCACAAACAGTTTACTGAATTAATTTTTTATTTTTCAATACCAATGCGGAAGTGATCTTCAAAGGGAATAATTTTTCATCACTGAAACCTAGTAAATCATTGATCAAGACCATTGTAAATAATGATTCTACGTCCATACTTAAGAGTTTTACATTGTTTACTGGAATATTTAATCCGTTGAATTTCTGAATAGATTCTTCTGCATGCTTGATATGAGCGGAAGAAAAACTCCGTAGAAAGGGAGACAGCGAGTCTTCTAATCATTTTGATATATTATATATAAATGCCCCTTTGCATGAGACAATGATTTGGCAACAGTACGTTGATGACATTTTCACATATTGAGATGATAGCTGGGTAGATTCTAATATATTTTTCAATAACCTAAATTTAGCATAAAATTTAAAACTGAATGTGAAAAAAATGTAAAATTACCTTTTTTGCACATTAATTTTTGTCTTTAGAGGAAGAGAACAAAAGTATGTCATCCACGTAACATACCTAGAAGGGGAGGTTGCCTAAGGTGCCGTCCACGAGGCCTTTAAGAGTTACTCGTGCATTACAAGGGGGAAAACTGGATTAATTGATGGTGTATGTACTGAGCAGTTGGTGATGTTTCTGAATTAATGGGGACCTGAGAGTACCCCTTCAGGAGGTCGAGCCTGAAGAAATCCTACTCTTTTTGCCTCTATGAGGTCACGTTGCCAATATTAGCATGGGGTAGGGATTGGTTTTTTTTTGCATGTTCATATGCATGTAATCACCAGACATGCAAGAATTCTTCTTTTTATGGGACGATGGGTAATGGCGACATCCATGGGCTTCAGTCCTCTAGGCAATGGCCTATTTCTTTTTGTTTGGTGAACAATTGTTTAGCGTCTTCCAACCAATCCAATGCCTGATGCCTGGATCTAACGAAGACTGGGTACCCCATCGACCTAATACAATAATAAAAAAATCTTTCGCTGGAACTGTGCACAATTTGTTTAAGTTCTGGACGGAAGACTTTTGGCAAGGTTAAGAAGAGGTGTGCGTAGGTGTGAGTGAATGCGCTTATGTGGAGAACGATTTTGAAAGGAACTGGTTGAAGACTGAAGAGGTATCGACGAGTGAGAGTCTGTATTGACTATCCGTTGATAAGAAACATCAACCGGGAGGTGAAAATGGGAGAAGATGATTCCTCTACCAAGGACTGGCAATGTGATGCTAGAAACAAGAAATTTTTCAATGATATTAGGTGCTTCCAAACGATAATGTGAGGGTCTCAGACACCTGGGTGGGAATCTGAGATCCTCTCGCAGCTACGCAGTCTCAGAAAGACTATGTTTTTTTTTTATTTCCTAGAGAGTGGACTTGGTAGAAGATAACAGCATGCACTCGTGTCTATAAAAATCTGCAAGTAAATAACTGCATCCTGTAGAAAGAGAATACTAGTGACAGGAGAGTGGCTTACTTGGAAGTATTTTGGCCACTGACACCTGTTCGCACATTTCTTAGCAATAACCACGAATTTGGTGTGGTAGTAGCATAACTAATGTGAATGATCACTAGTAAGTGGCTGAAGAGGTCATTTATTAGAGCATGTGCAAAGGGTATCATATGTGGGTGGTGTGCGCTTAATTACAACTAAAGCCGATCATTGGGTGGGTTTCTGTGCCCTACTGGATTCAGTTCTATACCATTCATAACAGCTTCATTCGATGGTGAATAGTTGTCGTCTTTGTCAGGAATAGAGACTTTGATGTAGATCTAGAAGTTGCTGAAGTGGCTGTCCATATGGACATTGACTTAGTTCATCAGGTACCTCAAAGGCAGAATATAGACATCAAGTATAGCAGGGCATATAGATTCGGGTGGGTGTCATACTCAAATGACAAGAAGTAGCTCCACATCATTAAAAGAGCGGTCTTTGGCTC
>NC_090734.1:54273514-54276014 GCF_036898095.1 Palaemon carinicauda
TGGCGACGGCGAGTACTGCTGCAGAAGATATGTTTTGAGGGCGTCATAGTAACGGTGTTGGGGGGGGGTGGAGAGCAAGACACTCCGGGGTCACCAATGTGACGGGCCAAGAGAAGGTTGTGACTCAAAGACAAGATGAAAGCAACTGAGTGAGTTTATTATAGAACACTATCCTTTATATACAAAAGCTCAAGACAACAGGAAATTTTATGTTCAAAATCAACACTGTTACCGATGAAAAAAAAACAGACATGTTTTTTCAGGTTCTTTTTAGTGCTAGGGAGAGCGAAGATACAAGCATAATATATACTATGTACGATCGTGTAACACACGGTTGGTACAATAGTAAGAATGGTTTTGAAAATAAAGATAAAGAAACAAGGCCCTTCTATATCCCTGGATAGGTACGGTGGGTCGTTCGCGACCCCGAGCGTCAAAAAAAAACAGGTTTTTCTCACGTGACTCACCCCCGTGACTGAATTTGTGGGTGATCGACCTGCAGGAGGTGTCTCCCCTACACGCTCTAGTAGTGTCCAGATGTGCATTGCTGTAGCTGTACTCCTTCCCCGATTTCTGAGACGCGTCGGGGTCGAGCGCGACCGAGTTTACCCTTCTAAGGTAATTTGCATAATTATCAAAGTTATTACGTATTATGAAATTGTCGTAGAATGGTGCAACTTGTATAGGTTATCAGTTGTGGAAAGTCTTGGTGGATTGTTTGGCTACCATGTGCATGATTTTTTTTTTAGTTAAAATGTCGTTCATCACCACGAGGACCATTTTACCGCGAGTGCCCCTTTTTAATTTTTTTTCATTTTTTTGCCAAGTCATTTTTCCGTAAGATATTACCAAATAGTGTCGTAAAACTTTTGCTAGTTTAGTGTTGGAAAGTGTGTCTAGATGATCTGGCTACCCATGCGTGACTTTGTTTTTGTCAGATACGACGTAGTTATTGGTATATTGGGTATTTAACTGCGGTTACCAATTTCTGTTTTTTTTCAATATTTGTAAAAATTACTACGTAGTAAGGAATTACCGTATATTATTCATTTTTTTTTCATGTTTATGTGTTAGAAAGTGTGCCTTGATGGTTGGGCTAACACGTGCATGTCTTTTTTTTTTATCTGAGATGCCGTATATTAGAATGTCGGGCATTTTACCGCGAGGGCCCCTTTTTCATTTTTTTCATTTTTTGGCCAAGTCATTTTTCCGTAAAATATTGCGAAATAGTGTCGTAAAACTTTTGCTTTTTTAGTGTTGGAAAGTGTGTCTAGATGATCTGGCTACCCATGCGTGATTTTGTTTTTGTCAGATACGACGTAGTTATTGGTATATTGGGTATTTAACTGCGGTTGCCAATTTCTGTTTTTTTTCAATATTTGTAAAAATTTACTACGTATAAAGGAATTGCCGTATATTATTGATTTTTTTTCATGTTTATGTGTTAGAAAGTGTGCCTTGATGGTTGGGCTAACACGTGCATGTCTTTTTTTTTATCTGAGATGCCGTATATTAGAATGTTGGGCATTTTTCCGCGAGTGCCCCTTCTTATTTGTTTTGTATTTTTTTGCTTAGTCATGTTACCGTAAGGAATTGGCAAGTAGTGTCGCAAAACTTATATTTTTATAGTGTTGGAAAGTGTTTCTAGATGATCTGGCTACCCATGCCTATCTTTTTTTTTAGCCAGATATGGCGTATATATAGGTATGTGTTCGATTTTCCGGTGATTGCCATTTTTTCGTTTTTTCCCAATTCTTTCAAAATTACTACATACTAAGGAACTAACACAGAGTAATGATTCCTCTAGATGTTTATTTGTCGGGAAATTTTGTTTACTTCTTTTTTGATTGAATATCATCAAATTTTTTTAGCTAAAATATTATATTGTTTTACATTTTTTTTTCGATTTTATTTCCCTTCAAAAACATTTTTTTGGGTCAGAATTTTAATTTTATAGTCGTAAAATAATCGACAATTATCCAGCAACCCACCATACAATTTTTATGCATATCCAATAATAATTAGATTAGTAAATAACACCTTGAAATTGACATACCCTTCCTACATTTCAAGTGGGAGATTAGGGAGTCTGAGTCAGTGTGGTTAGCGGCCATTTTGTGGACATATCCGAAGCGTAAGTTGCCCTATCTATATATATTTTTGTTCCCTATAGAATTTGTGATATTTTGGTATATTTTTACCTGCATAAATATCATATTATATATTAAATATATGTATTTTTTTACGAAATTTCTAAGTACTCAAAAAATTACCTTTAGATATGGCCCCTGATATAAATGTAATTTACAAAATAATGAAGATTTTTTTACATATTTCTATTTTAGGATAACATATGTTTATTCCCTAAAAAAATTAGCCACTTCCTATTTCATTTGGGTACCCAAAAAAATTCATGAAATTTGGACAAATTTTTTTGGCCAAAAAAAGTTACCCTTTTTTTCTCATTTCAGATCTTCACCTCCATGGGTCTGACTTCATC
>NC_090734.1:54294751-54327251 GCF_036898095.1 Palaemon carinicauda
AGTAACTCGCTATTTTCAACGGGCAAGAATACTTTAATTCCACTGTTTAAGTCTGTGTGTAGGTGTTCCTTCACTTGGGCCTGTTAGTCTGCTGGCAGGAAATATATTTCCCACAACGTGACGTAGGTGCCAGATAATGTCAGAGAAGGCTAAAGACAGAAAAAGTTTGGCATAAATTACTATACACTCACCATTCAGTATTTCAACTGCCTAGACATTTGGAGCATCTTTAGGAGTGGTCATAAATCCCAGTTGAGCCCATGGTAGCTGAGTAAACAAGTTGAGCTATTGCAGCGGGACATTTAAACTGCTTCGTGGGTATTGTAAAAATATTTAACCATTCCCTTGTCTGCCAGGTTTTAGGCTGTTTTCAGATGTTGCGTGATGCTCAAAAAATTTGCTAATGATGACCAAAATTAAGAGGTGAAATTGGTATCTCTGTCAAAAATAATATGCTCAGGAATACAAACTATAGCTATCCACCTTAAGAGTAAGGTGAATGTACATGAGGCGCATGTTGTAGTTTGAATAGGGATGGCTTCAGGCAAAAGAGTGGGGCGGTTATTGAAGGAGAACAGGTAACAGTTTCCTTGGGATGTGGGTAGGGGACTTGCCAAGTCGATGTGAATATAGGAAAAACGTCACTGATGTTATGGAAGATACCCACTTCTGAATCCATGTATAGATGTATTTTTGAGGCTTGGCATGAAGTACAAGTGTTGACACAAAAATGTCTAATGATGTAGTTTTGAAGCTTGGCATGAAGTACAAGTGTTGACAAAAACCTGTCTAATGCGCATTGAGCATTTGCTTCAATAGCTGCACAGCAGATCCACAGGAGAGATGTGAGGGGCCATTGATGAAATAAAACATCTGTTGTCACATGGGTTCAGGTATCCACAGAGGAGGGTAGCATTGGAGTCATTGGGTGCAATGCCTTCCAAAAGGAGGGAGGTCTTGCATGATTGGTGAGCTGGATCTTTTCATTGGTTTCTGCTAAGGAGTTGTAATTCAATCTCATGTGAAATGCAGCTAACGTGTTTCGTGCCAGGGAATCAGCAGCACAATTCAATTTTCCATAAACTTCTTGAGTGACGGTGTTGTATAAAGCAATGTTGGAGAGGTGTCAGCGTTGGCTGGCGGTCCAGGCATCTGATTGTAGAGTGAGGGCATGCTCCAGTTATATGTGTTCTGTGAAAATGATGAAGTGTGTACCCTCTAAAAAGGGGCTAAAGTGATGGACAGAAAAAAATATACTGCGAGCAGTTCAATGTATAAGGTATAGTAGCCAGATTCTACCTTTGACAGTTTTCGACTGAAAAAGGACAATGGACGTGGCATGTTGCAGATCACCTGCTTGAGTACTGCACCAATAGTGATGTTACGGGTATCATTGGTAAGAAGCAGAGGTGCACGTTGCACTGGAAAGGTGAGAGCAGCAATACTTACTTACTTCACTTTGATGGCTGCTTATCCAGTCCCATGCAACAGGAGAACCCCACTCTCAACAGGAACTCTACTGTCGTTTTACCTTGTTTTCTCAGAGTATTTAACGTTTCATACCGGGTATTGTTCATTTACTGTTAAATTATCACTGTTGTACGACTGTTGTTAAAACTAAGTCGAACATATACCGAGTTAATGTAGTTGTACAGTCAACATTATGCACTAGTCGATATGATTTTAATAATTCACTAAATGCCAAAGCGTCGGGATTTGATGCGTCATCCATCCAAAAATTAAAGTCTCCACAGATATCTAATTCGTTTTTCTCTATGATAATCATCTCAATGAGATCACTGAGTTCTTCAAAAAAGATACTAGTGTATGTCCTAGGAGGTTTGTAGATTGTTACAAAGGACATTTTTTTTTTTTTGGCGTAAAGTTTATTTCTGAATATACAAAGCTTGTAACATTAGTTCTTTTCAACATTTTGAGATTGAGTAACTTTTATGAATAAAGTGTCCGACACCCTCACCAGACCTACTTTCTCTCGGTATGTGAAAGAAGGCGTGTGTGGTTGGGGTGGGTGGGGAGTCATTTTAGTGATCTTTGCCTTGTCCAAGTTATTTAACAATGTTTCAGATAATGCTAGCATATCCAAATATTTCTCGTTTATCAATTCTCGAATCTGAATAGTTTTATTACCTAAAGATTATATATTTACATAGCCACAGTTTATGATATCCTTAGTAATCATGATCAGTATTTTCTGCTAGTTTTTTCAATTCTATATCATAAGCTTTGCAGTCTCTAAAATTTACTATGTGGTTACTCGGTTTGTTTAACTTTGTGCAGTTTAACACTTTCACACTTGCGAATTATATTCCTTGGTGGAATGTTTGCCTGAACATTTAACACACTTTATCATCATTCTCAGACTTGCAATATTTTTCAAGATGTCCATACCTCTGACAGTGGTAGCAGGTGATCACGCGGTACCTATCACGTATGGTATAAATACCCAATCGTAACGAAACTTTGTCCCAATTTTCATGAATAGCCCTCCGAACTTCAGGATCAAATATGAGCACATAGTGGGTAGTCACCCTTCTATATTTTTTATTTTGTACAGGCAGCGATTTCTTTGAATCAAAGCATTTACTAAATCATCATCATTGTACACATTGCATATCATCATTTCTGGTTTTAGTTTTCCGATTTTTGTCGTTTCAGTGTGAGCCACTGATGTCTGAAATTTGTTTGCCGCCTCTTCTTTGATCATTTCTTTTTGCAAAGTTCACAAAAACATTTCCATTTGTAGTTGACCTCGTGTTAAGGAATGTTTTTATGTGATTGTTCAACCTCGCGTTTTCTTTCAGTAATTTTAGTTGTTGTATTAGCTGATTCAATTATCAACAGATTTTTTCCTTAACCTTTTCAGCAAAATTCTTTTTTTCCGGTTTTGGTTCTATCAATGTTTGAAGTGTTGCTTTAATTGATTCCATGTTAATGGCAAGAATGTCAACTTTCTTAGTGAGGTCGGTAGTCGGGTGGAATTTGCTGTGTTTGCGCTAAGGTCGGCAAGTTTGTTTTGTAAGTCATCTATTTTTGCATCTTGTTCGTTCAGAGCCAAATATCTGACGTTTGCATCTTCTTTTAATTTTCATATTACTAAATTGGCTTGTCTGACTGCATGTATGCGGTGTAGGCATAACGAATCTATGTTATTCAATTCTTTATCAGTGATGTCCATCACTGTATGCACATATTTCTTATGGTAGAGTTTGTGCTAGGACTAAAGGCTGAAGGGTGTAATTACTATAAAATATATTGTTTTGTGACTCCTAAATTTTTTACAGATGCCGCTGCTAACAATTTACCTTATATCAAAACGTAACAATTATAAAAAGTTATAATAACAGAAGAAATACTGCATCTTGTAGGGAAAAATGTTTTCGGTTATTGGAGTTACTTTCACTAATTACCCTGTATCTAGGAAAGTAAGAGAAATTTTGGCAAAATATTTCGTATACACCTCCAATGCCAAACTAAGCTGAGTGAATTTATCAATAATTATGTGATTTACTTCCGATACCCCCATGAATCTGGATACCAGCCTGGCCCTTTGAAATATTTGAATTGCTGTCATAAACCTGAAGAAACTTTAAATGCACATATTTTTAAGTGATTATAGTGTAATACTTGACAGTATAAAAGCTGACATTCATATAAAGATCTTTCATAGTCTCAATCCTATTTCCACTTATTCATTATAAAATTTCTCGTTTGCAATATATGTGAAACTATCAAACATGAAAAAACTAAATATAAGTTATTGAATAATTCATTGAAAATTTATAAGCTTAATAGCTAATACTATAGATAGTATAGAAGGTGTGAAATAAATTATGCAAATAATGATACAAGCATCAAATTTGCCTCAATTGTTTCCAAGTCCTAATTTTCTACTCTGGCGGATTGACTCATTGAAAATCGTATATAATAACCACTTTCAATAGGGCCCCTAAAATATGCTTCTAAACTTGACAGTTTGCCAAGAAGTGTTTTAGTTGTCCAATTTGAATGATCTATAGTCCATTTCTCTTATCTAGGCAGATTTGCACCGGCTCGCAGCGGTGCCCTTTTAGCTCAGAAAAGTTTCCTGATCGCTGATTGGTTAAAATTATCTTGACCAACCAATTAGCGATCAGGAAACTTTTCCGAGCTAAAACGGCATCGCTGCGAGTCGGTGCAAATCTGCATCATTTAAACAAATTGACTATAGATATGTATTTATATGTTTTCAGGGCCACTGAAATTTTCATTATTTTTCACAAAGAACACTGACGAGTTTCCCAACTGAAAATTACTGTTTATGAAGTAAGCTGATGTATGTGTTTGAAGATTAATTTATTTTTAAAGGAAACCAACTAATATTTTTCTCACTAACATTGAAAACCCGTACCACACAGAAGGTTTCTGCATGTAATGGAGTACATCTATCTCTAATGTTTAAATCAATGAAGTTGATGAAGTTGTTGAAGAAATAATAACTATATTATACCAATGCACAGATGTGATATCACTGCTATAAAATTCATCATAAGACTCAGTTTGAACTAAGCAGAAATGTATGTTGTTGACTTTATACTGCAATAACATAATAGTATCCCGAAATTCTACTCCCTTCACCCTAAATTAGTTAGTTAGCTGCACCTGAATGCAGAGGAGGTCACAGTGTGGAAGAGTCGAGTCAAGGGTTTTAGGGGCATGGTGCCAGAACCTAGTTGTATAAAATAAAAGGAGAAAACCTCATTGTTGGATGTCATAACGGCCATGGACACTAGTTTTACTGAAAAAAAAAATGTAACACACTGGTTGGACCAAATTTTGTGTAAGTTAGGAAGTTAAGAAAGATCTATGGCCCCCAGAAAAGAAATTGATGGATATATGAGCCTAGCAAAAATATTCCTATGTATCTCATACTTAGCACAATAGCAATTGTTAGAATTATCTAACTCAATTCAATAATTAGGCAAGTCTTTATTTTTCAACTTACTTGCACTAAATTCCAGGAAAAGATACCTTTGTTTTTTCGAACTTTTTGAGTTCAATTTTAAATGCAGAAAGAACACTCGTTCTAAAGATCCGGTCGGTACTGTAATTCAGCTCTACTCTTCCTGGCTTGCAAAGTATCAAACCTAGTAAATTTAGAGTTATGACCAGAAACTTTACAAAATTTACATCTACCAGAAGATAAATGTTTACTGGTAAATTGAACTTTTATTAGAGTCATTACTAGCAGTAGATCTATTACAATACTTTGATTGTTGGAAATTACGGTCTTTACCTTCATATTTAACTTTAGGTTTTGCCCGAGAATTTTCATTATGACCCAAACTAAGGCGTGCAATAATACCCTGATAATTATTTAACATGATAAGAAGATCCTGTAGTTCTAGAGAGTTCTATCAAAAAATGTCAAGGAAGTTTCCTATTTACAATTTTGCTAATTAGCAATAGAGCAGTCGAATCAACCTAAATCAGATCAATACCAAGTCCCTGCAAGTCAATGAATTTATTATTTAAAGATCTAACCAAAGATTCTACTTCACTAAGGGATTTTACTTCAGAAATGCTCAAAACTTCACCTATTCCTTGATCAATTGTGTTGTCTTCATCCAGAAAATTAAGATCTACTTGCTTAAAAGCCAAATCAAAACCCTCATCAATTACTGTAATGTTTTCTACTACACTTAACGCTTCACCTAACAAATAACACTTCAAATAAATAAATTTTTGAGCATTAATAATGTTAGGGATACCAGCCAAAACATTATTAAAAGCCTTTTTAAAGTTCAAATAGGCAAATGGATTAGCTGCATTGTTTTCAAACTTCTGAATTTGAATAGGGGGGAGAAGTAACTTTACAATTTTACTAAAACTATTTTGAGGAGTATTCTTACCTCCAAACAGATTATCAAATTTTACTCTAAATTCTGATAGATTTTTCTGTATTTCATAATGATAATCTCTTGCTGCTTGCATAATACTATCTAGTTCATCTTCAACAGCAAATTTCACAAATGCTAGTATCAGAATTCTCAAGTATTACGAAATTTCCATCAATTTTATTAATAAATTTTTTTAACAAATGACCATTAATTTGATCACCCTTTAAAGAGTCAATCTTCCTAACATCAAGAAATACTAAACCCTTAACATAAGCTCTCTTATTAATTACCTTTTTTTTATTTCAGCCTCATTCATCTTGAACAATGCTAATAACCAATAGTAAATTACTCAAGGAAAAATTTAAACTGAACTTAATGAAGTCGGTGCAAAGCAGGTTATCATCAGTTACTTCCTTATGAAAAATACAGTATATTATACTAACAGCAAAACTAAGCTAATCAACAGGTTATATAAATGAAAAGGCTACTAACTTAACATAACATAAATTAAAACACGTATAAATAAGCACCGATACTGATTCTTTCATTATAAGGAATAACAACCATATACAAAGAATCCTACAAATCATTGCTGCCCAAGAACACT
This sequence comes from Palaemon carinicauda, assembly GCF_036898095.1. Lineage (NCBI taxonomy): Eukaryota > Metazoa > Arthropoda > Malacostraca > Decapoda > Palaemonidae > Palaemon > Palaemon carinicauda. The sequence goes on from NC_090734.1 coordinate 54,301,256, forward strand.
AAGATACGACTAGGCCTAGACTTCCTAGGGTTAGCAAATACCGCTCAACTTCAACCTTGATATTTTCAAAGGTTACCTTCCCCTTTGCAAATGTAACTAAACCAATCACATTCTTCTTGGCGTAAATCAGACAACCTCCTTACCCAGCTATGCCCAACAACAAGAGTCATAGCCGAAGAAAACAAAACAACCAAGACGAAAAGCAAACTGAAGTCTTACGGAAAAAAAAGGATCAAAATGTTCTAATATGTTAGAATTATCTAACTCTTTAGGTTAGTCTTTATTTTTTCAACTTACCTGCACTAAGTTCCAGGAACAGATATCTTGGTTTTTCGAACTTTTTGAGCTCACTTATAAAAGCAAAAAGTACACTCGTTCTAAAGACCCGGCCGGTACTGTAATTCTGCAGCGAGTGACTCCAAGTAAGACTCAAACATATTATCAGCTCCGTTTTCTTTTCCCTTGTCCCAAACTCTCGAACAACCGTTGAAAAATAAAGACGGGAAAAAAAAACTGTTTCCTTATAAGGAATACATTTAACATTAAATTAATTAATTCAATTAGAATATAAAAAGGGGAAAGTTATAAATTTACATTTAATATTAACAAATGGCAATCATTCAGTTTACTTACCGTCCATAAACAAACACCATAAAAGAAGAAAAAGTAAGAACGAACTAACTAGTCAATTCGACCATTTTCCCACGAATGCAATTATCATTCTCCAATCAACTATTTCTACACAATCAAGTTAGAGGCCTCTATTTAAGAACACAAATTTAATCAGAGATGAAAATATATAAGCCTTTGCAAGTGACAATGGATAAGGGCTGAAGAAGTAAGATCCTGCAAAAGATTCAATTACTTAAAAAACTATAATGATTTTTGGCGAGTCCAATGGGGTGGATTGGGCAATAGAGAAACAATGAGTATATTAGTTAATAAGAGAATAACCGATTGTGTAGAAACATGCATTGATAGAAATAATATAACATGATCTAAAAAATCACCCTGTCTACTTGGTGACATTATATAATGAAGAGTTACCCTACCTGAAAGTGCCTGAGCAAACATAAGGACACTGCAAGAAAAAAATATCCAAATCCTTTCTCCAATCTAGTTATCTAGATTAGAGAGATGGAAAATACCATTGATAGTGGAGAACACATTCTCATGCATGCCGACTTTACGATGCTTTATAAACCTATGGTTGAACAGCTTGATTATTAATAGCATGATTCACATTCTTCTTCAACTCAATGACCAATTGGTTTATTATATTCTCAAGCAGCAAACTCATTGCGAGGGGCTATATTTTGATGGCATTTGAAAATTATGTAGTCTCAATCATCTCTTAAGTATCCAAGTACAATGGAGTGATCCATCTAGCAAAAGCTGATATGATAAAATCAACGAGACATGCTATATCAAAAGTGATATATTATCAATACCTTTCACGACAAAGATCAACAAAGGGCTTTATCAACCTCGCAGCTAGCATTTATATGAATGATTGATGATATGGAATTAGGTAATATATCAATCATAGACCATCAAAATCTAACCTTTCTAAATCACAAATACTACAATGCAACTTCTTTGCTAAATACAAGGAAGGAACAGATGTACAGCGACATTCAAAGAGCCATGGACACTTTTGCATTATACATGGTCCTGTAGGTGATTGCCAATACGCAGAAGAGACAAATCATAGAAATGCTCCGTGAGAATTGGCCTAGCCTATTTTACAAAATCATCCAAGAAATATAAATACAGCTTGGAGGAACATATTTTTTATAGTATGTGGAAGATGAAGTAATCTGTCCTGTAGTATTGAGAAAGCAGTTGTTCACAACTGCAACAGTATAAATGATTGATTATAATTCAACTGCATCCACAGCTCGAGCATTGTTTTAGTGAAAAAGTATATCCATTTTCTAATACTCAAGGACTAAAAATGCTGGCAATAAATACGAGCCTCTTAATCTGGAATAAGTAAGGAAATGTAAGAAATTTTCAAAGCTTCCAGAAGCTTGCACCAAAATTCGACTTTCATAAAACAAACAAAATCCCAGTCATACTCCAGAAGCAAGTCAATCGTTTCAAGCCCCACATTCGATGTTGTGAAACTTTCAAGAAGAATATTTTTGGTTGAAAGAAGTGAGGATGTGAGTTATACAATACGCATCATGAGTAAATCATAGCGTGCATCACAGAAATGGAGCTAACTATTTGAAGTCACCATTTCAGAAATTAAATCCATGTGGTAAGTTCAAACTCATTCTGTTACAACCACAACCCATGCCAATGTATTGGTCCTTGATACAGTGGTTTTCCTGAACCGTAGCCAGACACAGGTCAATCCTGCTGACCAAAGGCTGTATGCTCTGGCAAAAAAAATACATTGGGCAGAGCACGAGTATCTAGAGGATAAATTCGTGATAATATTCTGTGGCGTTATACAAAAAAGGGTGTACTGGTATTGATAGGAAAATTACAAGGACACAGTGGTTGGCTAAGTGATATTGTTGAAACAAAGGTAACCTCATTTGGTAAAGCAGGGTCTTAACTATCTGTATCCACTTTCACCAGGATATGACAAGCACATCAGATCACTGCAAGTAGCCTGTACACAAGTTTATGAAAAATACATACCATGAATACTTCTCTGAAACGTCTGGCAAAACAGATGAAATATTTAAGAATTAGTGTGAACCACGCAGGAAAGAGACCACACAGTTCCAGCTTTGGAATCTGGTGCTGGACATGGAGCCCACAATATTCACCACGATTCGCGTCTTCAAAGAAGGTGATTTCAACTTTCACTATGAAGCCCTTTTAGAACTAGTGAATAACTTCTTTTGCGGATAAAAATGTAAATTATGGATGGTGAAATCAAATTTCATATATGATGTTATCTGATTAACCAAATTCAAATGTTGGGAAGAAGTTTCATAAATGAGCTTCGTCGTCCACAGGTATAGAAAGAGAACTCTCTCCCCTAGTCATCAGTGAAGTATTTAGACTATAAAACACAGTGATGGAAGAGTAAACGAGTAAAAAAAAGATGTGTCAGAGCTTCGTAAGTGTTCGTAAGTGGATGGTAACTGGACTCATAGTTAGTGGTCTAGTCGCTAAGATAGCACCTACATCGGCAAACACCATGAGTAGACAATGAATGATTAGGAATCTTTCATTGATTAGGTGAAATCACATCAAGCACTGATGCAGGAGGTAAGCAATCTATACGAAGAGGAATCAGACAACCTGCTGGTGCTGAATAAGGAGAACATTGCAGATACAGATTTAGCGGAAAATGTAATTATATGTTACTGGCAGGGCAAAGTGCAGTTCAAATCCTTCACGGAAGGACCAGGGGATGGTTACAGTAATTTTAAAATCCAAAGAGAAAAACTCAATTTCTTTCTTCAAACAGGAACAGCATGAGATAATTTCCAAGGAAAAAGTCCTAAAAAAAAAAAAAAAAAAAAAAAAAAAAAAAAAAAAAAAAAAAAAAAAAAAAAAAAAAAAACACCGGCAGTTATTCCTGTGACTATTCATCCCCTGCTAGAAACGCTCGTATGGCTTGTAGAAATTCTTCAAGCAAGAGAATCAGTCATAGGGAGATTGGTAAGCTTCATACGTGTAGGATATTACAGCTGACTTAGATTACTGAATTGCAAATGAGCATCCTATATAGACGACCAGATACAGATAGAATCATCACCGACAGATCATGACCTATCAATCCCTTACCTACATGTGCTTACTAAATAAAACATCATCCCAAAAGGGGAATACTATGGTGACAGGTACGAATATGTGGATTTAGTCTCTGATTTATATAAGAAGTCAAGTATAAATTAAAAAACGAGGTCAAAGAGTTCACAAGGAAGACGAGGAAGAGTCAAAGGGAGAAGTTAAGACTCCAGGCAATTTTTAAGCTTACTATATGATGCAAGAAAAGAAGACTGGTTTGATTAAATTACTTGGAGAGAAGATGTGTTAAGCAGAGATAAAAATCAGTTATTATCATAAAAGAAATGTCATTAACAACACGATGACACGTGTAAATGCAGTGTCTACAAGCTGTTATGAAGAAGCTGCCATTTGAATAAGTGCAAATGGTAGTGAGGTAAAGACCGATGGGAGAAAGTGTGTCATTAAAGACTGATTTGATTAGTATCGCTGGGAAACAATTGTGTCAACTTTTATGTTTGTATCATTTCAAGATCCCGTTAAAAAATTGTTTTCATCTCCTCTAGTAATAAGAATTTTCTCAGGAAAGATGCGTGTCATGCTCAGTGATTTCAGTTGAAATAAAATTACATGGATAAATGTATGTGTAATACGAAAAAATATCATATGACTGACTGTTGCTAAGTATTCCTAACGAACTTGTATATGAAAAACACACACATGCACACACACACACACACACACACACATATATATATATATATATATATATATATATATATATATATATATATATATATATATATATATATATATATATATATATATATATATATATATATATATATATATATATATATATATATATATATGTATATATATATATATATATATATATATATATATATATATATATATATATATATATATCAATTTATAGTAAAGAATCAATCTCAATACAAATAATTATTTTAGTGATTTTACTCAATTAATTATCTACTCATTTATACAAATGCCATACCCAAATAGCCAAACAAACTCCAACATTTCAAACCTGGTGCAAATTCTTTTCTGCTGAACAGACTGGCGTTAATTCTGCTATAGAAGGTCATGTAATTTTCTTGTTTGATTCAATATTTGATATATTTATTTTCTTTTTCTTCAATAAGATATTTCCATACTATTTTTTCTGTTTTAATGTTTTATGTTCAATACTTTTTGTCCTATAACTTTTATTAAATGTATATACTGATAATAATAACTATCCTTATTTTCAATATAATAATGATAATACTAAAGAAAAATAATAATAATAATAATAATAATAATAATAATAATAATAATAATAATAATAATAATAATAATAATAAATCACTCAAGTGCCATATGTGGATGATATCATGATAAAGATTAGATGGAGATGGTTTGGGGATGCTTTTCTCACTCCCCAAGAGAGATCAGCTTACGCACGTTTAGCGGAGCTCCACAAGGTCCTAGAAGAGTTGGATGACCAGGGCCCGCATGACTGAACAATATGAAACATGAAGTAAGAGACGGTGAACGTAGACACTTTGAATTAAAAGCTCAAGATAGAGACGACTGGTGAAATCTCACCGACACCCTTTGCGTCAATAGGCTTAACAGAAGCTGAGGATGATGAAGATGATTATTATTATCATTATTATTATTATTATTATTATTATTATTATTATTATTATTATTATTATTATTATTATTTATATTATTATTATTATTATAAAAGTAATAATAAATAATCCACATAATAGAATGCAAGTTAACTAAAACAGAGAGAGAGAGAGAGAGAGAGAGAGAGAGAGAGAGAGAGAGAGAGAGAGAGAGAGAGAGAGAGAGAGAGAGAGAGGTTACAAGTTCATAAGTTTCTGGAATTTGAATATACAGCCTACACAGCTTAATGCCACATGGCTTAATTCAACTAAGGTGAAAATATACGTGGCAAGCACCGAATATTCTTCTTCAAGAGTTGCTGTAACGAAGTGTGTATAGTTTCTAGGCGAAGAATCACCATTTCCAATTAGGCAGAGGAGGAAATCGCTTATAAACAATATTGTAATTCTTACCATTTTTTTAAGTTATTAATATTATTGTAAATTCGCATTGTCGTACCCAAACATCTTCCTTTTTTTCCATTTTTTCGGTATGATGGTGTAGTGTCACATAATTTTACCATACTAATTTCTATTACGTAAGAGTTTAATACCAAGAAAAATTAGAGACATTGTAAACTGTTTCAAATAATGAAGGGTATAAAATAATGAGTATTTCTTATAGTGAAGAGATTTGAATAAAATAACATTTTCCCTCATCTGTTTCCTCAAACAAAAGAAAAAATAATAATTTTCCTCTTCTGGCCTGATTAAAAAAATTAAATCAACGCCGAAAAAAAAGAAAAAAAAATACTCCGTAAAAGAAAGTTGAAATCATCGTAGATTTAAATATGTCATTGTGTGATCGAATAAAAGTTATGTAATAAACAAACATAATTACTAAGTCTATTTCAATCCATCCTAATAATATGCTTCTGTGACATCTGCGAAAAGAGTAAATGAAAGTGAACAAAACAACTTTACTTAGAATGGTGATTTTCTGTGTCAAAACATTATAGAAAATAGATATAACCGTCTGGTAAAGTTCAAAAGGACATGACCTTCTTTCTTCTCATAGATACTGCCATCAAGACGACAGCAAAGTGCGCGTGGGAAGGAGAAAACTAATCAGCCATGTATTTTATTCTAGCCTTCTATTCAAAGGATTCTCTACGTGACATTTTTTGTCTAATGACGTCGATTTTTTTCTCTCAATCTGTTTGCAACATGTCATGAAATTAATAGGAAGTGAAACCTATTGGCATTATAGTAATACTGCAAATTACTGAATAAATCTCAAATTTCTTTGACCGTAAAATTCTACCAAACGTTGATGCCAAAGAATAAAGTTGACTTTTAAACTACCGATTCTTTTTTTTTTTTTTTAGGTTGCACATTACTTATGGTGGTTATCATGAAAACTCTCTGATGTTGGATTTCTATATGAACAAAAAATAAGAATATGATGATTCATGTTATTAAAATGGTGAAAATAACAGGAACATGAGATATAAAAGAAAACTAAATATTTGTTGTTGTCGTCACCTATAAAAATTACTCTTAAGATGATTTTTCAGTTATCAAAATATCTTATCAAAATAGAAATGAGAAATATAACGATATCTATGGAAATAACAATGGATTAAAAAGTATAATGGTCAATGAATAAGTTACATAAATTACATAAACTAGATACAGTTAAAACTCCTCAATCCCCAAAAAACATTGACACCAACTTTAAAAATCTGTATTTCCATGAATGCATCCGTCTGAATATATATATATATATATATATATATATATATATATATATATATATATATATATATATATATATATATATATATATATATATATATATATATGTGTGTATATATGTATATATATATATATATATATATATATATATATATATATATATATATATATATATATATATATATATATATTATATATATATATATATATATATATACATATATATATATATATATATATATATATATATATATATATATATATACACACATATATATATAAATATATATATATATATATATATATATATAAAATCTAAAATATGGTTAGGGTCAGAATAAAACATATAAGATATAAATTATCGAGCTATAGCAGGTGGTATAGAATATAAAGATCTCAAAACAAAGGATGGTTAATCTTGACAGAAATCCATACGTTATATACTATAGGGTATTACTATTTAGATTAGTCAAGGGATCCAAAGGAATAATTTTTTTGTACAATAATTCAAGATTTGAGCTCGCTCACTAAGATTCTATATTCAAGACGTAATCATAACAATGAGAACCAATAACGACGCGAGACTATTGGCTAAAAAACTTCTGACATATTACTTGCTTTATAAAGTTTACGATAGTATACAGCCAACAAATGTCCACGTCCAAATTAAAGAAAAATAACACAGATTCAAGAGGTATAGGAAGATGTTTAAACTCAGAAAGTGAATTGTTCGATGCATAGAGAAAGTAAGTAGGAACTGCTCAGGTCAAAAAAAAAAAAAAAAAAAAAAAAAAGTAACACGTAACATATCCTCGAAAGAGATACCACCTAATTAAAACCAATTCAATACTCTAACCAGTTACGAGTATCCAGAGACTATCATTGTTTTGGCTATAAAAAAAATACATCTAATGTAACTAAAGAGACCACAGCAACAAACCTTAGTGAAAATAACCTTATCATCAACCGCGATATTAACTACAAAGGATGACCCACGTATTGCGAAGAATCATCAATCAAGATGCTATCACGAAAGCTCTTGCAAAAGATTACATCTTATAATATATATTAAGTCCAAACTGATAGCGGCACTAGTGATAAAGAATAGTACTGCCATCCGATGACCAAAAAAGGTATGACAAATGTAGTTTGATATTTCTCCTAAATGGAAGTGACATAAAATGACACAAATCTTTCAAATTTTCATTGAAGGAGAAGCAAGTTTACTTATCGTAATTATATTAGTGTGGGCTCTCAATTTATGATTACTGATCTATTTTTCAATTTCATATAATATTTTTGCCCATTTTTCACAAATGGGACAATATTTTCTAGTCTCTAACCTCACCTTTAGGTGTGGGTGGTGTCCCTTTTACTTCCTAATACAGATAGCTTTTAAAATAGACCCTTTTAGAATGGACTTTGATCCTTTTCTATTATTGTGAACGACGATGGCTAACTATACCGTATGTATTTCACATCACTTCTTGAAAACGTCTGGCTATGAATATCTTATATAAGTTTTTTCTTATTTATTTATCTATTTATTTATTTATTTTTGCATGTCTGTCCAAATAAATTTGGGAAGTTGTAGTACGGTAGCTTGGGGCGCACTTTCACTAAAATCGTGCAGATTGTGAAGAAACTTTGAAAATCTGCAAACAGGTGCAATTTTCAATGCAGTTTCATATGAAAATGGGACACACGTGATATCACCAAAATCTAGGCTGCCATCTAGATTTTAAGCATGTCTACTGATGCAGAACAATTTCTTCAACTTTTCAGCCCCCAGGGTACATCATCCTTTGTTTAAGTATGTTAGCCTGATGTTATCACACCCAAGAAATCTAATAAAAAAATATAAAAGTTATTTACCCATTTTATTGGTAAAAAGGGACACTGGTACAAGCTCACTGGATTTAAGTATGGCGGGGTCAAAATTATGGTTTATCATCTTTTTTTTTCTTTTTTTTAGATGGAATGCAGATCAGAATTCTTCAAAGTTTATGTACATTGCCTAAAGTTATCCTATTTGAATGACAACTGATGTCAGTAAATCTCTATAGTAACCCTAGAGATCTGTAAGAGCCTGCGTATATAAAAATCACATCATTTACAGATGAAGTGAGTCAAACAGAATGTTACTTTCTCCACATGAAACAATAGTATTACAAAACTATTATTATTATTATTATTATTATTATTATTATTATTATTATTATTATTATTATTATTATTATTATTATTATTAAGCTACAACCCTAGTTGGAAAAGCAAAATGCTATGAGCACAGGGGTTCCAACAGGGAAAATAGCCCAGTGAGGAAAGGAAACAAAGAAAAATCAAATATTTCAGGAACAGTCACAACAATAAAATAAGTATCTCTTATATAAACTATAGAAACTTTAACAAACCAAAAGGAAGAGAAATGATATAGAATAGTGTGCCCGACTGTACCCTCAAGCAAGAGAACTCTAACCCAAGACAGTGGAAGACCATGGTACAGAGGCTATGGCACTACCCAAGAATAGAGAGCAATGGTTTGATTTTGTAGTGTCCTATTCCTCGAAGAGCTGCTTATCATAGATAAATAGTCTTTTCTACCCTTACCAAGAGGAAAGTGGCTATTGAACAATTACAGTTCAGTAACCCCTTGGTAGAAGAAGAATTGTTTGGTAGTGTCAGTGTTGTCAGGTGTGTGAGGACAGAGGAAAATATGTAATAATATGCCAGACTATTCAGTGTGCGTGTTGGCAAAAGAAAAATGAACCGTAACCAGAGAGAAGGATTCAATGTAGTACTGTCTGGTCAGTCAAAGGACCCCATAACACTATAGCAGTAGTATCTCAACGGGTGGCTGGTGCCCAGGCCAACCCACTATCCACTAGAATTATCAATTAAGATGAATCTCATTAAATTGTTTGGAGACTTTATCAGAGGGAGAGGCTGGTCAGTGATCCTTGTTCAGTCAGAAATTAAAACCAGGGGTAGAGCATATGCCATACTGAAAGGACTGCATGTCAAGAAATTTTGATATGTACAACAAGTTACAGCCTCCTCCCTATATATCCTGCATATGTCAGTGTATAAGGCATATGAAGGGTCTCTCTTGAGTGGATAGAAAAACATGAACTTGAAAACATGGATCAAGTCAAACTCAAATGGTGACATCAGTTCGAATATTGGAATTTGGTTTTTAAACTTGACCTACTTGCTATACAGATTGTGCGTTCCTAGTGCCAGGTATATTTCTATCTCTATGTCTAATGCCTTGGGCATATAGTTATATGGATGTTGTTGGTGGAAAAAACTAACGGCAAAAACGCTCACTTTCCATATCGGAAATATGCTGCAGCTCGAAAACCAGGTACCACTTGTTTATGGGGAACTTTAGAACGGCGTTTTCGTTGCATAGAAGTCATCAGACTTTATTTTTATCAATATCCATGGATCTACCCCACGAACAGATAAATGCACAAAGGGGGCACAAAGGTGTCATTGGAATCACAAAAAAACATTTCTGCTTCAATTCAGGCGATCACTGCTGGTCCAGATATCGCTGGAATAAAGGATCAATTTGAATCCACATGTGGAACAATTTGCACAAAATCGACTAAGCACCAAGATAAGTCACATTTCATGACCCCTACCACGCCCCCCCCCCCCACCCACCACCCCCCAAAAAAGAAATAAATTGTACCCCGTGTGAAATCTTGGATCATAACATTCTATGAATTAGAAAATTCATTCGCAGATGACAGAAATGATGTTGATCGATTCGGTATGAAGAAGCTTCTGGACGAAAGGGCAGTGGCTAGTGTCAAGATTGTAGAGTCAATAGGACAGTCCAAGTATGACAAATCTGTTTTTTAACAGTTAGAGCAATGAGTTACCCAATATCATTATCTTACATTATAATAATAAAGATAATAATGATTAATAAATCTTCATTTCAAATTCAAAATTTTTTATTCTCTTTGAAAAGAAAAATAAAAGATAGGACATCACCTCAGAATCAGACGAAAACCTTCCATTAGATCAATGCCTCGCAAAATAACAGTGGTTTATTCAGTGGGATTTACATCTCCTGTCAGTCCTGCAATGGAGATAAGAATATGGATTTTTTTTTCAGAAATGGAAACCATGGCAAGCCAGTCTCTCTCTCTCTCTCTCTCTCTCTCTCTCTCTCTCTCTCTCTCTCTCTCTCTCTCTCTCTCTCTCTCTCTCTCTCTGCTTGGATTAAGCTTAAAAAGGGAACAAAGTCTGCCTTTATCAAATGTTTTAATATGCATGCTGCACCAGAGGACTATACCTCACCAGTTATAAATGCCAAAATTCTAGATGGAGGTGAGTTGGCAAATATGTTTATTTTAAAACCTGTGCTACATTTGGTGACTCCTAATCAAGTGTTCATACCTTACATGATGAGAAATCTATAGAACACAAAGTGCCTAGATTGGTATAGGATCGATATATCAAAGGTAGCCGGAAAAGATCAATAAGACAAAAGAGGAGATCATCTGGAATACGTCTCTGAATCACAAGTTGTACACCAATACCAAAGCACTTTAAAAATTTTATCTGATTGGCCAAAACTAAGTGATATCTTCTAGTATTGGTCTTAATTCATGGATCAGTTTTTTCCTGGAGGGAAAGAGATCTATTGGACTAAAGAAATACGGGGCTCTCACATGCCCAATCCTTGTTCTTTAAAATCATGAAGACGCCTACACAAAGCTCATTTTGCACAATTAACATTCTAAATAAATTCATATCAGAATAGTGGACACAGATGTGATGGTCCTAGCAATTGCCAGTTTTCACAAGTTATAACTGGATGAATCATGGATTACCTTCGTTGTAAAGAAAAACTATAAACTGATATAAGTGGATGAACTTCGCTTTAAACTTTGACAACGAAAATTGGGAGCCCTTCCATTTTTCCACGCCTATACTGGGTGTGACACCTAATCGTTATTCAGCAATTTTGGAAAAATCCCGGTGTGGGATACTTAGACACAATCCCTAATATTACAGCCCCATTTGTGTGTCTTTCTGGTAAATCTATTTGCATCACAGATGTAAAAATGTACCATCTAGAAAGGATTGTTAAGACACAACAGATAGCAGCCAGGTGAGAAAGCATTTGTTCCAAAAAGGGACCTACCTGGATTGAATGCCTCCAACACACGCTGCTCTAAGTGATCACATAAAGAGAGTTAGTTACCCGGCAAAACATGTCTAGGCAACGTTGGTTAGGGTTAATCAGCAACAACCATCGCCATCCAATTGGGCATTGACTGAGATGTCCCGTGACGACTGGATACCGTTCTGAACTACACTCTTAGAAGCAGCTAAGTCATGCAAATGTAGATGCAAATAGGGAGGCACACGGCCTTGTAAACGTTTAAATGCATATCTTGAATGTACCAAACTGTGCAAATGTGAAGGAACATGCTTCCAGTCAGAGTACCGACTCAAGTACTTGTCTTCACATTGATCATGTCCATGTTACTGGTGTACTGATAATTCTTACTTGACATTTGTGTGATGTTACTGGGAAAAAGTATTAAATATACATTTATATATTGCATTGCTGATCTTTCAAATTGAATTGATATTTTTAGTTCTTAGTCGTACCTACAACATATCTAATAAATATGTATGCCTATTTTCTGAGGACATTTATAGATTTTTTTTCTTTTTTGGGGGGTGGGGGGGGGTATTTAAATATTCCATTTGAAAGAATAATGTTTAAGCTAAGGTCAATTCTAATTGATATTTTGAGAGGGAAAAAATTTAGTTAACACATTTAAACTATGAATCATGTGCCTCAAGGGGTGAAAAATTGTCTAAAGTTTACTGTCATCAGTCATTTTGAAAAGCCAGATTGTGGACTAAATTTCTGTGCTATCAAGTGTATTCCAATTTCATGTGAAAGAACATTGAAAATTGAGCCGGAGTGCAAATTTTCAGACCGTCTCCAAGATCTGAATATTTTTCTTCTTAAGCTACAGTATTATTATATAAGAACACTACTGTCTTTGCATTAGGGGATTACAAGCGATAATTAAGGTAAACATGAATAATTTTCATTGATTTGTGATTAATTTCTAGTGCCTAAATTCCTACCGTAGTTATATACTTAGAAACAAAATTAGGAACTGTGGATCACAATTTTCATGAGCTATCGGAGTTATGGTTTAACCACAGTAATATTTTTTTTCTCCTTCCAACGGGATGGTCATTCCCTCTATCACTACGGTGGTGCCTAACCTCATTTATATCCTTATAGCATAGGCTAAAATTTTGTTATTACTCAGTCTCAGTCGTAACATACCATAACATTTCAGTAACTTAACGTGGAGTTAGCCTAGATTTTACCCCTATTCTTTGTCTCCTTGTTTCATTTCAGACAATTTGGTATAGCCTGTTGATTATATTTATATGAATTGTAAAGCAATGTTACATTTTTCAGTAATGCGTATTTGTGTTTTCCAAGTTGTATTTGAGAGACAATATTTGAAATTTTTAACAATGACCATCTTTGAATCATCCTAAGATTTATTTTCAATTTGTTGTGTTAAAATTTAATTAGGGGTAGCCAAGGTGTGTTTTGAATATATCCGTATTTGACTTTGTTAACTGTTGAATTATTTTTGAAATTTTTGTGTTAGTTCATGGTTTTGAACTTAAGCTAATTTTACTCTAGGGTCCCATTTCTCCGTCGTTTTTGCTAGCTTATTCTTTGGCTATTTGTTTCGCTATCTTTGACATTGCAGCAGCATTTGGCTCGTAGCCCATCTAACTGTATTGTCAGTCATTTAGTCGTTGTCTTTACTAGCATATGTTAAGTCTATTTTTACCTATGTAACAGCCTCTGGCTAATAGCACAATCGATTGTGAGATCAGTCATTTTGCCGTTATCTTTGCTAGCGTATGGTTTTGCTATTTTCGGTTTTTGGCTCGTTGCCCATTCAACTGTAGGTTCAATCTTTTTTCCCATTTTCTTTGCCTGCTTATGGTTTTGTCTATTTTTGGCTTTTTAATTGCCTGTGTGATCAGTCTTTTGGCCGTTGTCTTTCCTAACCTATGCTTTGGCCATTATTTTGGTTTTTTCTTCATTCAACTGTATTGTTACGTTTTTTTATAGTCGTCTTTGCTAGACTATGCGTTAGCTCAAGTTTTGGCGTTAGGCTTACTCAACTATGTGGCTAATCTTTTTTGTTGTTTGTTTTGTTAGATTTTTGGTTTAACCGTTTAGACTTGTGGGTTTGGCTTGCCCTGCTTAGCCTTACGAGTTTGACTTTTGGTTCTGCCTATAGTTTTGACAATTTTTCAGCAAGCCTTTCGATGTTGCTTACAATATGTTTAAAATTTATTCATGATGGTTATTGAAGTTATAAAATTTTGCTGGTGAATCGTTTAAATATGCTGTATCATGTAAACTTTTAATATTACAGATTGCTTATTAGGTACAAGGGAGCTTTCACAAATTTGTTACATAATGCAACAGCCGCTATTGTTGTAGCTAGTCCAACTTTCATGACTGTAAATTCAGTGTGGAAACTTTTCCAAATCGATGGAACAAATATTTGGATGTATGGGGTCAATATATCTCTGCGAGAGAATCTTCAAATGATGATGAGTTTGAAGCACTTGAGAAGACTCATGCATAATATGATGTTTCATATAACACAGAGACGTATTATTTATTGAATGTTTTAGATATACTACATAGTTCAGTTTCTAAAATTTCAAATCCTTTTTCTGATACAACAGAGTTTCAAGGTTAGCTAACCTGAAGTAAAGATTAACAGCTTTGAAGGAAAGATAGAAGAATGACAAACTTTGTGGGACAGTTTCCATTAATTAGTTCATGATTGTAAGCATATGGAAAAAGTATTAAAAAAAATGCACGCCTTTAAGTCATGTTTGAAATATAAATCATTGTTAGTTGTCTTAGCATTTCAGGTCACATACCAATATTATGATGATGCTATTGGAACTTTAAAAGATAAATTCACGAACACAGAGAAGGTAAAACAAACACTAGTGTTTCGGTTCTTCAATATGGTTATGCCTAAAAATACTGCTTAGGAGCTGGTGCAGTTTAAGTTGGATTATGAAAGATTTATAATTACTCTTCAACGCTATGTTGCTGATTTATAGTCTTCCCATTGGCCCATAGCTGTTGTTTTTCAGAGTAAATTGCCTACTTAGGCAAAAGTGATATTTTTTTCCGAAATTTTAGACTAAGAAATTTACACTTGATCTGATCAGTACAGGTCCTGCCAACCACCATGAATTTTGTGATAGGATGCCAAATAGTGGCAAATTATAGTCTGGTAGCGACAAATTTCCACAGAATGGTGGCAAATCTCAAGTTAGAGAGAAGGGTTAGTTTTCCTACCCGACACGGCAGATGCCTATAAATGAAACTCGAATAGGAACTTACTTGGTTGAAGCAACATCTTAAAAAAACAATGTTCGTTGTGTTCATGTGATGGTCACAGAACCGGGCAGTGCTCAAAATATGCTGATGCAGCTTCCAAAAGAAGTACGCTGATAGATACGGGACGGTGTTCGAAATGTTCAAGAATTGGGCATAATTTCAGATGTTTGCAGC
The DNA here is from genome assembly GCF_036898095.1 of Palaemon carinicauda. Lineage (NCBI taxonomy): Eukaryota > Metazoa > Arthropoda > Malacostraca > Decapoda > Palaemonidae > Palaemon > Palaemon carinicauda. The sequence continues at coordinate 54,316,967 of NC_090734.1, forward strand.
TTAATAAATGTTTTATCTTTAATAATATTAATCATAATCAAGTTTTTGGTCGCAGCAATTTTGAAGACAAGTTACAAAGGGAGGTTCAACCAAATAGTACTGAGAAGTCAGATAAGCAAGGTAAGAGTACTAGCATTGAAGTTAAGATTGTAGTTACAAGAACAAAGAGTGCTGGGTTTAAACATTATTCAGCTTTATCTACGGCTTAAGTTAAGTTAAGTACTGATGGTAATTCTAAGTCAGAGGATGTTCGCTGGTTTTTTTTTTTTTTTTTTTTTTTTGATTCTGAAACACAGATCTCATTTGTTATTTTCAAGCTTTCCAAGGCCCTAGAGATAAGGGCTGTAGAGAGTAAACAATTGGTTTTGCAAGGTTTTCAATCCCTGTCAAAGGTCTATGTCATGTTATAACACCTTTAGTTTCTTTAGATAGGTGGATTAAGAAGATGGATGTTGTAATTATATATGAATTACCAAGTACCATTTATGCTCCTGGTATGCTTATAAAATGCTGCAGGCTATAGGTATTTAAACTGGAGATGAAGTTTTATGAAAAACTATTTCAAGGTTTGAATTATTTATATGTTATGATTATTTTGCTGATTTTGTTAGTGGTGTTTACATGTAAGATGGTGTTAGAATATTTGAGACACCAGGTGGATGCATTCCCCTTGGTAAGATTCCCAAGAAATTTCCAATAAGCTGGAAACTTGCATTAAGACATATGTTATATGCAGAATAACAGCTAATATTTTCCCTCCTTATGAGAATGATTTCATTGAAGAGAAAAATTGACTAATTTATAAGTTGAGGGAATCAGAAAGGATAAACATCAGTACAACTGCCTTATCTGTAGAAGATGATTACATTCAAAGAAAGTATGTTAATATTGTTTAGTTTCTAAATGGACAGCATTTTGTTCGTCTTCCCTAGAAAGAAAAACTGCTCTCTTTTGCCAAACAACTATAAAATCACTTCAAGTCAAGTCAGTTTATTAAGGACAAAATTTATTTAAGGTTCCTGAACGTTTGAATGAATACCATGATATCATTCAGGATCAGTTGAAACATAATTTTATACAGTAAGTTCCTGATGTATTAGATGGTGATAATAGACATTATATTTCACATCACAGGTACTTAAGGAATTTGATGCAACCCCCTTAAGGATAGTATATAATTGCAGTTCTCAAGATGGAAAGGGTAATCCTTCTCTCAATAATTGTTTAAGCAAAGAATCCTCCCTGACATTGAAGTTAGGTGATGTTTTGTTAGAGTGTATGATTGATGATTTTGCATTAAGTGTGGATATTAACAAGGCTTTTTTGCAGGTAGGCCTGAAGAAGGTTGATCGAGAACTTGTAAAATGTCTTGGTTGCCAGGTCAGCAGAGCCCAGAAGCAGGTCTAGACATTTATAGGTTTGCTAGTGAGCAGCTTGGTAGCATATCATCTTCATTTTTTTGTTGATAGCAAACGTTGACTATCATATGAGTAGGTTAGGTAGTGTTTTAAAGAATTTGATTGCTAAATCCTTTTATGTTGATAATCTACATAGGAGTATGTCAAATAAGATAGAAATGTTAGAAATTTATGCTGAGGCTAGCAAGACACTTGGTAGTGCATATATAACGCTTAGGACCTGGGTAAGTAACAATGTGAAACTTAAAACTAAACTTTAAGAGGATAACAGCAGTTATGTTGTCCATAAAACTAATTCAATTGTTAGATAGAATTTGGATGTCTATTCAAACATGCTTAGTCCGAAGTCTGCTAAGTTTTTGGTTCCAAAAGTATTCCCAAGGTGCAATCAACTTGGAGTGGTCACAATTGTTTTCTATCCGTTAGGATTCCTTTGTCTGGTAGTCATACGAGATAAAATCCTTATTCAAGCTAGTTTCAGGACTATGTGTCTTGGAAAGATCCATTAGGTGAAGAGTTTTTAAACCATTGGATGAAATTACATGAAGAGTTCAAGGCATTTATTAAATTTTCAGTACCTCGCAAGTTTGCTATTCAAGGAGTATGCTATGTTTTGCATATTTATTTTTTTTCTTACAGCTCAAACAAAACTTATGGTTGTGCAGCCTATCTGGTAGAAAATCGAGAAAATAATCTTTTTAAGCAAAAGCTAAGGTTGACCCCCTCAAGGCAAAAACCATTCCAAAATTGGAATCGACCTCAACTTCTTTAGGAGGTAGAATAAGCAACTACATTCACAAAGTGATGTTGATATTACAAGAACTGTTATATGGTCTGTTAATGAGGACGCTACTCAATGGGCCAGAAACGATAATTTCGAGATTCCTTATGTCTAAACATTGCGGCTGATATCAGAAATGTATCAGACAAATAACAAATGTTTCAAGTCTAAACTAGAGAAAATCCTTCCAACTTAGTGACTCAAGAAGTCCAAGTTAAAAACTTAATGCCAAGTTCTTTATGGTTATAGGCCAAGCCTGGCTACCTTATGAAAGATTGTAGCCAAGCTAAAAGGGATGAAGTTATAATCTTATGAAATAACAGAAGAGAGACCGATTTATCCAGTTAAGGTTGAACGTTTATTTGAAGTTGGGGAATATTCTATAAATATATTCATGAAAAAAATACGTATTTTATTTTCTAAAAACTAGAACAAAAAATTTTACCCAATATATCCCAGAGTTGAGGGAAATAGAAAATATTACCAAAGCATGCAATTTATTGGCTGCAATATTATTAACTTACTAAGATTAAAGAAACTTTTACTTGGCTGTTCTATTCCAAGAATCCTGGTCCTGTTAAATTCTAGAGCTGGTATGACTTTTTCAAAAAAAACTACAGTGCTTGTCTGTCGAAAGTTCTAATTTGATTAAGGATATAGCTCTATATTTTGTTCCATTAACGGGACTTATGAGATCAAGAGGTCGACTTCAGCACGCTGAAAGTGCAGTGAATTCTAAATAACCTGTATTAGTTCCACCGGGGGAACATGTAACTAACCTTCTCATTTTGAATGTGTACACGTATAATTTACATTGAGGAGTACAGGAAACGCTTGCTACTATACGTGAACAGGTTTGTATCCCTATGGGGAAGGATAGCAGTATGTGTAGTGATTCAAAAATGTATTATCTGAAAATAAACCCTTCTTTATCTTTGCATACAGCTTAATTTAACAGACCATTTAAGAATGTGGGTATTGATTATTGCACGCTTATTATCATCAAAATGACTCAGGATAATGAGCCCAGGAAGGTTTATATATGCTTTTTTGCTTGCATAGGTACAAGAGCAGTACAAATAGATGTTACATTATAAATGAGAGCAAATCATCCCTATTACTTTTTCATAGGTTTTCTGGCGCCTGTTTTTTTTTTCCCTAACAAGAGAATCACAGTAAATAGGGCATATTTTAGAGCAACTGCCATGCTACTTTAGGATTTATCTAGTAATAATCAAGTATGTTAATATTTTAGTAATCGTGGTACTATATGATAATCTATCATTCACAGAACACTTTGGCAGGGTGGATTCTACAAGAGGGTGATTAAGAGGGCCGGCGGGATAATGTAGAGGTTTGTGCTAGGACTGAAGACGAAGTATTACCGTGTAATATTTGGTCTTGTGACTCATGGAATCTATACAGATGCCATTGCTCAAAATTTATTCTATATTAAAATGTTATAATTTTGAAAAAAAATATGAAAACCAAAGAAATAATGCATTCTCTTGTGGGGAACAATGTGTTTTGTTTGTTGAGTTACTTTTACTAGTTACCGTGTAACTATGAAAGTAAGAGGAATTTTGACAAAATATTTCAAAAACACATTCTCAGTTGCCATAGGAAGCTTGGTGATTTTTTTTTTTTTTTTTAGGATTTTCTGTTTTTCTTCGTCTACCTCCATTCTATTGGCATACTGGCCGGGCCCCTTAAGGTTATTATTAACTGTTTGCAAAAATTCTCATATTACAAGAGAATCAGTTTAGATGAACTTGAGACTGCGATAGTTAAGTTTGAGTCTCGTACCAATAATATACTATTTATTTATAGTAACAGTGAAATGATGTCTCCAGATACCTAATCTACGTCACATCTATTATATGAGTCTTTCAATCGAGAAAGAGGCCAAGCCCCATTTTTAGAATATCGATGAAATCAATAATGGCTATTTACAATTCTTCATAGTGAGTTACTCGATATATATAATGGCTAGGAGCTTCAGTTTTGTTTAAATGGTAGCAAATATTATGCACATTACAACTATGATAAAATATTTTCAATGTAGTTCTCTGAAACCCAACCTAACACCTTAATTTTGCATGCATTTTCCCCTTTATCAACCATTAAGTGAGTTATTAACGCAAATCGCTTGTATCTCATACCATAAATATGCAGGAAATATGTGTGTAATGTGATTAGTATTGTTTTAATGTAAATATACTGGGGTCGGCTGCCTGAAGCAAGGTACAGGGGTCAGCAGGTATCATGTTACTGCAGAGAACTACGTCCCATTCCTGGCACATTGAAGAAGTAGTCCAAGCATCATCGCTGAGAGAGGGAAAAATAGGGTGGGTATGATCTATAAATAGACAATATTGGAGGATGGTGTTGGCATGTTTCTTCACGGGTAAGTGAAGAACAAGAGTCAAAACAATAAAATAAATAATTAAATAGATAAATAAATTAAACGATTTTGGCACAGGATGGAGCTTGGCATGTTTTTCTACTCAAAGGCTCTTATTGCAAATCAATTAAATCTATGATACCAGTAGTTTTAGAGGATTAATCTGATCCTACTCACATGGACCACATTCAAATAAATTAGCAATTTTCCTTATTTCAAGTACAAGAACGTATGGAAGAGTGAATATATATTTACCTTGAGAGACATCATTATGGTTCAGATAAAACTAGAGACTCGAATAATCCTAAAGTTCGGGATGTTGTTTTGGTCAAAATTCACTCTCATAGAAGTGAGTGGCCTTAAGGTAGAATTTTTAAGCTTCGACCTGATCCAAAAGGAGTTATACATTCGGTAAATGTGTTACAATGATTATTTTGGTACAGAAACAGTTGAAAAGCTTGTACCTTAAGAGGTTAGTGGATCAGTGGGTGATGAACTTATAAGCACGATTGATGATATTGAGAATATTGATTTTCCAAGTTCTGAAGAGCTTCATTCATCTGATCAAATAATTGAAACATGTGCTCAACGTACAAGCTAGACTAGATCTACACTAGAGAGAAGAAAGGTCATAAACCAAAGAGCTCTATAAGCTTAGTTTAGCTCTTAAAAAAAGAAATGATCTTTCTTTTCCTTTTGTTTAGTTGCTTATTTGTTTTGGATTCATAGCGAGAATGTCATGAAATGACACGGTTAATGTGTAATAGTACATAATAAAATCCATGACCCAAGGGATCAATGGAGAAGTAGGAGTGTGGGAACGCCAAGTCATAACAGGATACGAAAGTCAAGACCAAGCTATACCTTTGCAATGTAACATTTTGTATGAAGAGTAAACACAATACAAGCATCCCGTGAGAAACAGTTGAGTGTCTCAACGGAACCAGATGGCCTCCTGTAGTAATGTTGTGTTATCATATTTATGTAAAATGCTGAGATAACTAATGAAACGTTATCACCAAACTTGATATTTTTGTTAGTTCTCTCCAAATTGTCATACGGAATGGTTTTCCGACCAAACCATCTATACTCCTGTGATGGAGCTACTAAAAAATTTTTAAAAGTTAACTTACATAGACTTATTCAGAAGAAGTAACCTACAAGTCTATAAACTATATATATCACATTGAAGAGCCATGAGATAGATTTCTAATGTGTGTTTATAACAGTACCACACCAAGATATGCACATTTTCATTATAGGAGAAGCCAAGTTTTTAGCGTTAATTATATTATTGTGAGGTATTGATCGATGATTACTGATTTATTTTTTAATTGTAAAAAAAAAATTCTCCCATATTTCACAAATGAGACTATCTTTTTAGGGCTTGAATCTTGCCTTTATGCATGGGGGCATCCTTATTACTTCCTAAAAAAGAGGGCTTAAGAATAGACGCCCTGAAATCACTCCATGTTTGATCCCTTTTGGTATAGTGATCGATGAAAGCGAACTATCCCTGGTTTATTTCATATCACTTCCTGAGGATATCTAACTATGAGTTCATTGTATAATGCAGGTTCAATTTCTCATATTTGGTAAAATGTGTCTGGGTAGTTATATCAAAATTCTAGGATAACTACTGTATATGGGTTAGATGAATACCAGCAATATTTCAGGTAAACATGAAATAATTTCTTTGATTTGTAGTTTAATTCATGTGCGTAAATTCTTACCATAGGTGTTTTCTTAGAGAGAAAATTAGGAATTGTGGATCAATTTTTTTATGGGATATGAAAGATATGATTTTACCACAGGAGGTACATCTCATAAAATAAACAAATTATTAGACATGCTATCCCAATACTTCGAATATGTATGCTGGCTTACAAAAGTTTTAGTGCAATACATAGAAATTACTATATTTTCTATGAACAGAAACCCTTCCTTAGAGAACTGACAAACCCCACATTGTTAGCGAGGAGAGCAAATATAGTAGGCGTATAATAGCTAAAACTGTAATCATCACACTACAGATGACCTCATTGAACGTTCATCAAGAATCTAACTTCGCTCTACCCTCAAGCTCTGAGAAGGCTCAAAATAAAGTGGGAAGTGATAGCGCAGGATTTTCCTTAAGATCTGAAATCATATCCTCTTCCACAGAAACATCGCCTCATAAAGATAGTAAAGGAGTAGCGGCCAGACTGCTGCTAAAGGGCCCCCTTCCAAGCATAACCCAGACAGTAATGCAGTATTAATTATCCAACTTACAAAATATATGGTCTTTGTTATGATGTATGCCTTCTGTGCTTCAGTGTTTGTTTAAATGTAAATATATTTAGGCATGTACACGGAGAGTTTTCTTATAATCTCCATTTACGTCTAAAATAATAAATTATTTTCAAGTTTTTCCCCTTTCCATGATGATTGCCATACTTCAGCAAGTTATATCTGTCATTTTTTCTCTTTTTGCAAGATTTTTTAAAAATTAAAATACTCCATGAAAAAGGCAATTGATATATTAAACAAACTGCCTGCCCATTTATTTTTATATTTCAACACATTATTTTATAGATGATTAAAATCTTTCTGAAAAAATTATTTCTTGGACACATCATAGCTGATAGATTTAGATTTACATTGTTGTATTGGTAGAAGAAGTGAAGAGTTTATTTTAAATGCTCTGCCTACTTTGGTAGTAAGGTTTACTTTCCTTACAGAATAGGGAGAATAACCAATAGTAGTGGATTCAATATAAGCATGAGTGATATATCTGAGTACCAGTTCCATCTAATGCATCTTAACCCTGGATAGGTAAACTCCTCGGACACCCATTTAAGGGTATACTCGGACGCGAACGACCCCGACGCCAAAAAAAATTCTGGAAAAATCAGTTTTTGCAGTAACCTCCTTTTTTCTTTTGCCAAAAAAAACTTCAATGAATGCTTAAAACAACTGTAAAGATAAATACTACTCATCTGCAGAAAAACTATTTATTATAAATATTTTAAAAAATTAAGTAGAAAAAAAAAGACCTGACATAAAAATTCATAAAAAAAAAGTTTATACATATATAAACAAATCCTTTTAGGAATTGATTCTTGAATGGTTAGGACACATCTTGATGTATTTTGGATGAATTCAGACCCATGGAGGTGAAGATCTGAAATGAGAAAAAAAGGGTAACTTTTTTTGGCCAAAAAAATTTGTCCAAATTTCATGAATTTTTTTGGGTACCCAAATGAAATAGGAAGTGGCTAATTTTTTTAGGGAATAAACATATGTTATCCTAAAATAGAAATATGTAAAAAAATCTTCATTATTTTGTAAATTACATTTATATCAGGGGCCATATCTAAAGGTAATTTTTTGAGTACTTAGAAATTTCGTAAAAAAATACATATATTTAATATATAATATGATATTTATGCAGGTAAAAATATACCAAAATATCACAAATTCTATAGGGAACAAGAATATATATAGATAGGGCAGCTTACGCTTCGGATATGTCCACAAAATGGCCGCCAACCTCACTGACTCAGACTCCCTAATCTGCCACTTGAAATGTAGGAAGGGTATGTCAATTTCAAGGTGTTATTTACTAATCTAATTATTATTGGATATGCATAAAAATTGTATGGTGGGTTGCTGGATAATTGTCGATTATTTTACGACTATAAAATTAAAATTCTGACCCAAAAATCTTTTTTTGAAGGGAAATAAAATCGAAAAAAAAATGTAAAACAATATAATATTTTAGCTAAAAAAAATTGATGATATTCAATCAAAAATAAAAGTAAACAAAATTTTCCGACAAATAAACATCTAGAGGAATCATTACTCTGTGATAGTTCCTTAGTACGTAGTAATTTTGAAAGAATTGGGAAAAAACGAAAAAATGGCAATCACCGGAAAATCGAACACATACCTATATATACGCCATATCTGGCTAAAAAAAAGATAGCATGGGTAGCCAGATCATCTAGAAATCTTTCCAACACTATAAAAATATAAGTTTTGCGACACTACTTGCCAATTCCTTACGGTAACATGACTAAGCAAAAAAATGCAAAACAAATAAAAAGGGGCACTCGGGGAAAAATGGCTAACATTCTAATATACGGCATTTCAGAAAAAAAAAATTTAGCCACGTGCTAGGCAAACCATCAAGGCACATTTTCCGACAAATAAACATATAAATGAATCATTACTCTGTGATAGTTCCTTAGTACGTAGTAATTTTGAAAGAAATGGGAAAAAACGAAAAAATGGCAATCACAGGAAAGTCGAACAAATACTCATATATACGCCATATCTGGCTAAAAAAAAAAATAGGCATGGGTAGCCAGATCCTCTAGAAACACTTTCCAACACTATAAAAATATAAGTTTTGCGACACTACTTGCCAATTCCTTACGGTAACATGACTAAGCAAAAAAATGCAAAACAAATAAAAAGGGGCACTCGCGGTAAAATGCCCGACATTCTAATATACGGCATCTCAGATAAAAAAAAAGACATGCACGTGTTAGCCCAACCATCAAGGCACACTTTCTAACACATAAACATGAAAAAAAAAATGAATAATATACGGCAATTCCTTACTACGTAGTAATTTTTACAAATATTGAAAAAAAAACAGAAATTGGTAACCGCAGTTAAATACCCAACATACCATTAACTACGTCGTATCTGACAAAAACAAAGTCATGCATGGGTAGCCAGATCATCTAGACACACTTTCCAACACTAAACAAGCAAAAGTTTTACGACACTATTTGGCAATATCTTACGGAAAAATGACTTGGCAAAAAAATGAAAAAAAAATGAAAAAGGGGCACTCGCGGTAAAATGGTCCTCGTGGTGATGAACGACGTTTTAACTAAAAAAAAAATCATGCACATGGAAGCCAAACAATACACCAAGACTTTCCACAACTGATAACCTATACAAGTTGCACCATTCTACGACAATTTCATAATACGTAATAACTTTGATAATTATGCAAACTACCTTAGAAGGGTAAACTCGGTCGCGCTCGACCCCGACGCGTCTCAGAAATCGGGGAAGGAGTACAGCTACAGCAATGCACATCTGGACACTACTAGAGCGTATAGGGGAGACACCTCCTGCAGGTCGATCACCCACAAATTCAGTCACGGGGGTGAGTCACGTGAGAAAAACCTGTTTTTTTTTGACGCTCGGGGTCGCGAACGACCCACCGTACCTATCCAGGGTCATAGACTGCACCTTTGTTAACCTATATATCATAATCTGGGAACTAGGTGCCATATGTAAAAATAATAAAGCAGATTCCCTTTTTCATTTAGTCACTTGAAAATAAGCAAACATAGGGATTGGGCATCTGATACACATTGAAGAACTTGCTTTACTACTCTTCAAATTGCCGCTTCATAGATTCAATTAAGGAGAAGGAATGTTAGCCACATTGGTTGTCCCCTAAGCTGTACCTCATATATAAAACATGGTTTGTGGAAATACCATAACAAAACAAAGAAGAGGCCATCAAGAAGCAGCTCTTCCGGTGGATGTAATTCTGTTCCAAAAAAGTTTACTAATGCATGTAGCCCAAAATCAACCACAGCTAGGTAACTCTCAAGCATTTTATGTAGAATATCATGAGTTAGCACCATGTCTGATTCTATCGATTTCAATCGA
>NC_090734.1:54332251-54342251 GCF_036898095.1 Palaemon carinicauda
ATCCCATGCACCATCAGTATTTGTGGTTATAATATTGTAGGTTTTTTTACACAATTGCCAGAAAAAAACGTGTTAAAAGTGAGGAAGTGACTCTCATATGGCAGTCAAGTGTAATATGGATAGTGAGCCTCAGTTAAACATTTTCCATTTGTATGATTTCACAGCAATACCTGGCATGAATTTTGATAGGGACCGGATACTGGAAGAAGATGGTACTATGATGTTCAACAAGCAACAGGAAAGGTGAAACAACCATGTGAGGGAAATAGTATTGAAAATGATAAAGAAGAATCCAGCAACCTTGGAGAGGACCAGATGGAAGACATGCGAAGCAGCAGGAGAACAACTAGTCACAATTTAAACCTTAATCATGAATGTTGATGCTGTGTCTGTTCATCAACACTCATTCGAAATAGAAGATCGAACACGTGACTTGGAGGGTCATGTACCAAGTAATAGTGATAATCTAACTGATACCGACAGTGGCAGTTAATTTTTTGCAATAAAAAGTGCACCGGAAGGAGCTTTTCGAGTTAGAGAATTAACTGAGGATAAGGGGCTTCCCTCAAAATAGGAATGTCGTATTCCTTATACTTTTGGAAGTCTCTTTTCCGTTGATGATGATATAAATGAAGAACCAGGAAATCTTAAAGAAATCAAAATAGCAGTTTCAGTGCATAGGAATGATGAATCAGTGGATGGAGCTACTGAAAAATATGACATGGATGTAGAGGTAAATAAAGACAGTGGTATTAAAAATGATTTGAAAAATGATGATAAAGGTTCAGACGGGAAGCCAAAGGCCCAATGGAATATAGATTTAGATACTGAAGGTATATTAAACTTAATTAGAGGAAAATCTAATAAGAAAAAAAGGAAGGAAGAAAAAATTAATGGAAAAGATAGGTTGTCAGATATGAAGGAAAAGTAATGGCTTCTTTGCTATGGCTCTTTATGTTGCCACTAAATATTATTGGCTTAAATAAGGTGATTAAACGAATGGGAGTTGTGCCCCTTATCATATACTATAAAATCGACCTTCTGTTGATTCAAGAACATAGCATTAAAGATATTTCATGTTTGAGTTATCTCACTAATTGTATGTGTATAGCGTTCAATCCTTCAATCAATTTAAAAAGCAGGTACAATGATATGTAAGCGTATGTTACGATAACGGATTTTGAGCAAAGTGAAAAATCTATTTTTGGGCACAGGGGACCTTTAGGTAGCCTTCTAAGGGATATTTGCTACAGTGATACTCCCAGAGAAATAAAACAGTCTCCAGGATTCTAACTCCTGGCGCGAGTATCCAATCAAGGATATCGCATTATATCAAGGGACGTACTTTTAGATATGCCACATAGCAATCTTCACCCCAAATAGATTCAACTCTTCGATGAGAGGGGGAAGTGTGGCAAAAGAAGGGGGTGCCGATCTAGGTACCTGGTGGACTTACTTCCTCATTAGTACTACGATGACATTCTTTTTCTTGTTGTTAAGCAGAAATGGCCGCAGATGGGGTAATTTTGGGATGGATCAGCAAAGGGAGGGTTCATCAGGACGACATGGCACTCTCACCAAAAAATAGAGTTTTCACTTTGCTCAAAATCCATTTTTTGTTCTCAGGCCATGTCGTCCTGATGGAAGCATACTAGAAAATTAACTTAAAATTACTATAGCTCTGGGTTTGTGTATGTGCCTTCTACTTTGAATGGATTTCTTTTTCTGCTCTACTAGACCTATATGTTAAATTCCAATTGACTGTCATTTCCACTAAACCTGGAACTGGTTTAGCGCTTCCGGCCCCCTGCAGGGAAAGTGTCGACATCAACGATAAGGATTCAAGGCTTGAATTTCCGTAGGAACGGAAGGTAAAACTTTAGAGATTACCTTTCATATACCTTGAAAATCTGTATCCTGATTTCAAGTTTGAGCCCTTCTAGGGCCTAATTAAAACTCTAGCATGTTTTATTTGTCTGCGACTGAGATAGCAGTAATAAGACGCAAAATACGTTTAGTATTTTTACCTCGCAACTATATTATCAAATGTAGTTACAATAGGGTATGAATCTGATCCAGCACTAAAACACATCAGGGTCCATATTCTCTCTTGTAGAAAGAAAAATATGTAATTTCATTATCGGAATAAGGCCACTCAATGGAGATGTGGAACCAAATCTGTCTGACTTGTACAGATTTTGGGAATGCATAAACACTGTGACACAAAAGTTCACTCGACACTGGTGTTATTGGTCAGATATACTCCTATATGGAACAGTGTGTTAATCATCATTGTGATTTGCACCAGAAGGTAAGTGTAGCCATACCCCCGATGCACTGTAAAGTCCCAAAACAGTTCAGTGTTCATCGCAGCACTAGACGGCAGGTTTTATGACACTACCCACCGCCATCACAAAACGTTTTATTTCATGGACTTGCTCCGCATAGTGTTAGTAGAAGACCCTGGATGATCTCCATCCAGTGTATGAGTGGAGTCTTTTCAAGTCCATATGTTGAAAGAAGTTCAACGAAGATGCAACTTTTCTCGGATCGTGACCTGCTGGTGTACTGTCAGGATCCGCTCTGCGAATAAAAAAGGTGAGCTTCCCTCTCAGCTGTCTTAGGGATAGGTTTGATCCTGAGGTTTCGCCTCTGAAGAGCTGTTCTCCCATGAAGTCGGAAGTTCTTCGAAGAAAAACGTTAAGACACTCTACTGGGCACAGAGATGTATCTTCCTTCAGTGGGCAGATTCTCCAAGGATGCCACCTCTTAGTGGGTAGCTCATTCTAGGCAAGAAAGACAGGAGTAGGAAAGAGGTTCAGTTCTCCTGTGTGACTATGTCCTTCGTTTTTGGATAAGGCCATTATTTCACTATCTCTAACCCTTGAGGCTATTGCAAACAGAAAAATGACTTTCTTTGTTAGATCCTTTAGAGTACAATTCTCATTGTTTAGGTTCAAAGCATAGTGCAAGACTTTGTCCAAGGACCACGTGATGGGCCTTGGTGGGGTTGATGGCTTAAGTCTAGCGCATGCTTTTGGGATCTTATTAAAGATTTCACTAGAGAGGTCCACTCCAAAGGCGTACAGAAGTGGTCTAGCCAGGGCCGACTTACATGAGGTAATCGTAGTAAAAGCCAGGCCTTGTTCGTGTACGAATATGAAGAGGGCAAGACCGAAATCTATCGATATTTCTGTCGGTTTCCTTGTTTTCACAAAGTAAACCCCTTTCCTCCATGACGATTCATATTGTCTCCTAGTTGAACTTGACTTATACTTTGGGATGTAGTCAACTTTATCCTTCAAGATTCCAAATTTTTTTTTCGCCGCTAGGGCGAGGAAATCATGAGATGTAGGTTGTTGTTTCTCGAGGATTAAGCGTAGACAGTCAACTTCTGGACAAGTTGGAATAATACTGGGTCGGAAAAAGGAAACAGCTTCAGTTTCAGCTCTAGAACTAAAGGGAATCAACTGCTTTTGGGCCACTTGGGGGCCACTACTGCTGCTGTCCCTCTGAAGGATCTTAGCTTGTCAAGGACTTTTAGCAGGAGATTGGATGGTGGAAAGAGGTAAACGCGATTCCACCTGTTCCAATCGAGGGACATGGTGTCCATCGCCTCTGCTTAAGGGTCCATATGAGGGCCTACATAAAGAGGTAGTCTCTTGTCGCTCGTTGCGAAGAGGTCGGTCTGCAGTTCTGGGACTTTTTGTCTCTATGGGCTTTCGCCTGTATAGAGGGTCTGCCGTCACATTACGGAACCCTTGTAGATGAACTGCTGATAGGTACCATCCCTTCATCCTTGACAGGTAAAAGGTAACTAATATTACATGGTTGATGTGAGGTTATCTCGAGCCTTGTCAATTTAGACATTTTACTATCACTTCGCTGTCCAGGACAAATCTGATGTGGATTGTTCTGCGAGGGGATAGTTTCTTCAACGTCCGGAAAACTGCCAGTTCCCAAACGTTAATTTGAAAGTTTTTGAACTGGTGCGACCAATTCCCTTACACTATTCTCTTGTGAGAATGGGCTCCCAATCCTTACAATGAGGCGTCCGTGTTAATCACCACTGATGGATGTGATGATTGCCGGGGAACTGTTTGTGCTTCGCTCTTTGCTGTTGACCATGGCCTTAACTGCCTGCGCAACTCGGTCAGGGTCAACCTTGGTTCATCTCTTCGAGCGTTTGATGCGTATTTTCTCCAGACTCTTGACGCATCTCTTAGACGTGCTTTTAGCACTGGTTCTGTCACTGCTGCAAACTGGAGAGAGTCCAATACTCTTCCCTGTTGGCATCTTGAAATCCTCTCGTGACGGTTTAGTCTCTTGACAGATCCCTCTATCTCTCTCCTCTTCGTGGATGAAATGGAGAGGTAGTGTTACTTCAAGTCCCATTTGATTCTTAGCCATTGGAATTTCTGAGCTAATGAAGGCGTGACTTCTTACGATTGATCTTGAAGCCCAGGTATTCCATGACTGGATCACCTTGTTGGTATCCTGCAGACAAGTAGTCTTGGATGCTGCCCATACCAGTCAATCGTCTAGATATGCTAGTACTTGAACTCCTTCAGAGTGTAGCTGCTTGATGATTGTGTCTGCCGGCTTCGTGAGTATCCTTGGGGCTGTATTCAGTCCGGATGGCATTGTTCTGAGGACACACTTCTTGGGTAGCATGAATCCTAGATATGAGGAGAAAGGGCGGCTCAATAGAAGATGCTAATGAGCATATGTTGGGTCCATTGAGACTGTGTTTGCTCCTTTTGGTAGAAGGGTCCTTAAGTGTTGCCAAGTAAGCATCCGGAACTTCTTCTTCTCGATGAACGTGTTGAGTGGAGACCAGTCTAGAATAACTCTGAGTTTGTCTGAGTCTTTCTTGGGGATACAAAAGAGCCTTCCCTGGAATTTGATGGACTTTACTTCCGTTATTACCTTCTTTTTCTGAGGTATATTCTTTTAACGAGGGGGTGGAGTGTTGGAAAAATTCTGGAAAATGGAGTGGAGTTAATTTCCATTTCCAGCCGAGTCCATTCGTTAATAAGCTGTGAGCACAGGGATCGAAGGTCCAGCGATCCCGAAAGAGATACGGTCTACCTCCTACCCGGAACCCCTTGGATGGGGGGTCCTGTGGATTTGTTTTCGTGACCACGTTCTAGTCGGCCCAGGAAGGAGTTGCCTCCGGGCCAATTTCTCTTAGGGCCCTTTCCTTTCTGACTATGGCGAAAGGAAGTCGACTGCCTCTCAAAGCTGGGGTTAAACACTGATGACTGGGCTACCACTTGTCGAGGGACCATCTGGGAAGTGGTCTTAGGTATTGTGGTCATAGTCACAGCAGGAAGCTGTGCAGGTGTAAGTGGTCTCCTTGCCTTTTTATTGTTGGGCTGGGGACCTCCGTCCAAGAAAGATTTCCTCTTGGAGCTCATGCCCCACTTTTGGAGAAGGTTCCTGTTCTCCATGGCTGTTCTGGCTATGATCTCTTGGACCAATTCCTGTAGAAAAAGGTCTTTACCCCAGGTGTTCGAGGTAATCAGTTTCCTTGGTTTATGGTCGATGAGGTCATAACGAAATCTGCAAGCTCTCCTTGCTCTGAGGAAAGTATATAAGTCTTTTACAACGGTATCTCTGTTGGACTTAGCCAGTAAAAATAACATTTCTGGGGTGTTCTGTAGACCTACACTCATTTCCCGGCAGTTGTGATGAGAAAGGGAGGCCACACGTCCCTCCTTCATCTCCTGTTCCCTCCTCAGAAGATGGTCTGGCAACTTTGGATGGTTCTCATTGAACTGCTGGCCTGCTACCTCTGGGTCCAGCTTAGAGACGGAAAAGGTTAGGTAGACATCCTTCCACTTCTCCTTGCAGGTAGGCAGTGCTAGAGAGAATGGTTTGCATTCCTCTAGAGTTGGGCAGGGTTTACCCTCGTCGCCTGCATTGACGGCAAAGTCTACTGCTTTTTCCAAAAGGGGGAAAGAGATGGAGGAAGGAGGAAGAAAGGTGGGATATGTCTTGCCCAGTGCTGAGACTTTGGAGTTGGTGTACCATGCTCCTTTCAAGGTTTTCAGGAGGGTGGCTTGCGCCTTGTCATGCTTGAAGATAATGACCTCTTGGGATACCGCTTCCTCAGGGGCTGCATGTTCATCCCGCAGTCTCATGTAACATTCTGGGTAAGCTGAAAAGTTAGGGCAGAACTCCAGATCTTCAATCAGTTTGGTCCCCAACTTCTCCGAGACGAACAGTTTCCCATTCACCATGTTCATATGCTACGCATATGTCCAGGGGTTGGTTTCGGAGCGGTGAGGGAGATTCAACACTTTAAGGGGGTTCTTAGTGGAGCCCTTGGTAGATCCATGGTGGTCCGCCATCTCCTGCAACAGTATCTGCTGCTGCCTGAGTGATTCTCTCATTGTCTCTTGTTCCTTTTGGAACAACTCCATCATCCATTGAATCGAAGTGAGGATCACTTCGTTCATGTTGGCATGTGCAACTGGTTGTGGAGTTGGGATTGAAGAAGTTGACGGCATAGGTTGGTTTGCCGTCACGGCGAACTGAGGGTCTTCGGTTGCCATCAAAACGGATCCTTCTTCCTCCGCTTGTGAATGTTCCACGTCTTCTTCAGGGCCTCCTTGTAGTAGGTCCTTCTCAGTGTCAATGGACACTTCTGAAATCTTTTCTTGGTGGATGTCCATGCCTTCCAGGGCCTTATCTATGTCCGCGTCGATATTCATTTGCATGAGGGAAGACTAGACCTGTTCCTGGGGCACCATCACCTTTGGTAGAGCCTTGGGGAACAGAATGCACCTTAGGGAGTCGTCGAGTAAGTATGGTCACTGAAAGTTCTTTTGGAATCTACTTCCCATTTGCGAAGGGTCCCTCTCGCTGTATACCTAGTTTCTGTGTTGACTGAGAGAGCTTCTCCAAAGCCATTGGCCAGCAGTGTCGAGCAGGGGTGGCAACCCTTCAGGTCCAAATACTTGAGGACTCTCGACACAATGCAGCAGGGGGGATGAGTCCTGCACTTCGTGTGGCTACAAAAGTATTTGCGATTGTGGTTGCAGGATTAGGCTCCACACTTCTCCATTGGCTCCTCCTGTAAAGGAAAAGGGGCTCAATGAGTGTTTAATTTTTTATATCAGTGATATAAAAGCATTAAATTTTTATCATCAATAGTAACTACTATCGTATATGGTATATTAGGATTGTAAGCTTGAAAGCAAGTAGAAAAGACATATCTATGTTTCCCCTCCCAGGCCATTGCTGAGGCCTCCGTAAGTAATTAATATTTAGTTTCCCTAATAGGGAAAATACTAGGTAGGAGTAACTCTAGGAACTTGAGTTAAAGTTAGAAAGTGTCTATACTAACGTTATCTACCTGTAGTATATATTAACACTGATCAGGGATTTTTTTAAGGTCCTGATGATCGAAATATTCCATCTGGGTGTTGAGGGAGTACTCAGCCTCAACACAAAATCGTGGTCCCAACAATAGACTGCGACGGAAACACAGAGCATGTTAGAAAACATGTACTTTTGTATAGTTGTATACTGTAGTTAGCCAGCGGCACTGCCAGGGCTAGGTTAGTACTTGGCGGCACTAACTGACAGAGAGAGAGAGAAAAAGCATTGAGGAAGGAGATATTCCTATTATTATGGTTAAGATAACAATTGGAAGTGTAGGAGGACTATCAGGCTGCCTACTGTCTCCTTTCTAGAATGAGAGTTCCAATGTAAGGAATAAGAATATGTCTGATTCTGGCTTCCACCCATCCACAAAAGGTCTGCCGCCAGTGGCAACAATCGGCAGCCGTCAGGACCGGCTAAATCTTCCCCCCAATAATATTCACTTCCTGTGAAGGAAGGAAGAAAGGGGGAAGGTGCTGAGGCAGCTGAACTAACAGCCGCTGGTAGGGCACCGCCTACCTTCAACAGAGAACTGAGGAAGCATGGCTTCCTGTGCTGACGACATTGTTGATGGCGAAGGAAACATGGTTCCTTTGCTGGCGACATTGTTGGCAGGAAAACAAGGGCACCCTGAGTTCGTCACTATCTAGATCAAAGCCGGAGCTCAACTGCAATGAAGAAGACAGTTGTTGCTGCCTGTAGCAGCGGTGGCACTCAGGGAAGGAGGAAGGGTTTAGCCTCTTTTCTCAAAGAGAGAATATACATCATACCTTATCCATAGATTCTAGAGAATGTAAGTTCTCATCTGAATCAGTAAGAATCGATAGGGTGAGGCTAAACATGGGGAATTACTTCAATAACGTATATGTGAGCGAGAGTAGTCTCGCTCTGGTAGGATCCCCGGCCAAGGTTTGGTAACACCGGGACTCCAGCTGTATATGATCAGTAAAGTCACATAATAGGAAGAGGAATAAAATTAATGTATGTAAGATCACCACTTGTATATTGCCTAAATAGCTTACATTATAGCTTAATATAGGGAATTGTTGGCCTACTGACTAAATAGAATACAATAGTAACCGGCGACTGCAGTCGTAAAATGGCTGCCTCCGGTCTGGGCAAGGTTCGCCTAAACACACTTAAATTATAGAAATCTAACTTTGAAAAGAGAGATTCAAATTATACACAGAAAAGAATTAATACTCAACTTTCCAAAGGATGAAAATGCTGGTGATTGAATGATGAATATTCCAAAAACTTGTAACACAACACCGAGTTAACGGGAGCACAACTCACTTAGAGGGCTACAATAAAAGGAATGGCGTCATAGTAGTAATGAGGGAAGAGGTCCACCTGGAACCTAGATCAGCACCCCCTTCTTTCGCCATTCTTCCCCCCTTTCACCAAAGAGTTAAACCTATTCGGGGTGAAGATCACTATGTGTCATATCTAAAAATACGTCTCTTGATATTATGCGATATCCTTAATTGGATACTCAAGCCAGGAGTTAGAATCCTGAAGGCCTTCGGTTTATTTCTCTGGGAGTATCCCTTTAACAAATATCCCTTAGAAGGCTACCTAAAGGAACCTTTCCATCAGGACGACACAGCCTGAACCCAAAAAACTGAATTATACCTATCATACATTTTTATGGTCCATATGGTGCAAGTAAATTTGCTGAAAGGGAAGACTTTTTAAGAATGATAACCCTATTAATTCTGACATAATGATGATTATCTTATTTCTGGAGGTGATTTCAACTTTATAACATGCACAAGAGATTGTAGTATAAACAACAAAGCCTCACTGTGTAATCTTATGAGTACTCTAGTGAAAAACCTTGCTTTGAAAGATAATTACAAATTCACAAACAGTATACTAGAATACACTTACATACGTGGAAAGTATGGATCCAGAATACACAGGATTTATACTGTAAAGTTTTTTCATAACATAACATCTGCAGACATCATTCCAATACGTTTTTTCCGATCATAGTATGGTTGCTTTGATATTATACATTAACACACACACACACACACACACACACACTCACACAAATGGCACAGGGTATTGGAAGTTAAATGTTAAAGTTTTAGATTCTGATGAAATTGAAGAACATTATGTTCACATATGGCAGTATATAAAGCAGAAAAAGGGTACATTTGATAACTTACTTGTATGGTGGGATTGAGCAAAATCACAATGTAAAATATTCTTGGTCAAGTTATGTAGAAATACAACAAGAAAAGTATGGTTGGCTGAACTTATTGCAAAGAAGATTGCGTCAAGTTTATGATAATAAATATAAAACTAATAGAAATTGTGAAAATAATATTATTCGTAAAAATAGGTTTGTGACATCCAGAATGAAATATTATAAGTTATAAAGATAAGATCAAAACTTAATGATCGTACAATTGGTGAAAACATATCTGCACATCTAAATGGCGCTGAGAAAAAGAGAAATCATGCACTCATTACTAACATAGAACAAGCAGATGATTCCATTTTAGAAAGTACTGGGGGAATTTCTGTTTATCTTAAGGAACACTTTCAAAAACTGCTTAGTAATTTAGCAGGTCAGGAGAAAAGTCAAAATTATTTT
>NC_090734.1:54349751-54447251 GCF_036898095.1 Palaemon carinicauda
AAAATAAATAAGAGTTATAGAAGAACCACTACAAATTGGTCATGAATATACACATTTAGTACAGAGAGATAATCAGCAGGGCACGACCAAAAAACTATAAGAAGGATAAGCATTGGATTGAGAGTATTTGATAAACAAAATGACGCGATGAAAAGTAATGTGGAACTTGTCTAAAAAGAAAATATTTAATCAGTTAAGTCTTCCAGTATTATCCCCAGCATCAGAAACTTTAAGCATTACTGAAGCCTTTGGATATAGGAAAGTTACAACTGAAAGAACCAGGACTCTCTAATTAAAAACTTTTAAAATAAGTATATATGTAAATTTATATATATATATACATATATATATATATATATATATATATATATATATATATATATATATATATATATATGTATATATATATATATATATATATATATATATATATATATATATATATGTATATATATACACATGAATATATATATATATATATATATATATATATATATATATATATATGAATATGTATATATATATATATATATATATATATATATATATACAGATGAATATATATATATATATATATATATATATATATATATATAATATACATATACATATATATATATATATATATAGATATATATATGTATATATATATATATATATATATATATATATATATATATATATATATATATATATATATATATATATATGTTCATATATATATATATATATATATATATATATATATATATATATATATATATAATTTATATATATATAAATACATATACATATATATATATATGTATATATATATATGTATATATATATATATATATATATATATATATATATATATACATATATACATATATATATATATATATATATATATATATATATATATATATATAAACATATATATATATATATATATATATATATATATATATATATATATATATATATATATATATATATATTTATCTATCTATCTATCTATCTATCTATATATATATATATATATATATATATATATATATATATATATATATATATATCTTTTATTTATTATATATACATATACAAGCAATATATATATATATATATATATATATATATATATATATATTCTTTTATTTATTATATATATACATATATATATATATATATATATATATATATATATATATATATATATATATATATATATATATATATATATATATATATATATTCTTTTATTTATTATTATATGTATATATATATATATATATATATATATATATATATATATATATATATATATATTAGTTTCAAATGCCATATAAATATTTTTCTTTCATGGTCATATGGATGGACACTGGTTGTTTGAAAAAATATAAATCTAAGGCTGAATAAAATTAATAAATAACTTATTCGAAATTTGGATTTGATTTTTTACAATAAGAATTCACCAAGATACTTCCATTGTCGTTGATATTTCATAAATGTATTTACGATAAAGTAATGTGTTCCTATAAACAATCTTCTGGATTTTTTGTTATCATTACATATCGCATAAATAAGTGAATAATGTATATTGTAACCTTTTAAGGAAATATTATTTTCCATCTTAAAAGTCTTCTGGTAATGCTTCCTTGACATTCTTTTAATAAAAACGTTTTCACATTCTTTTATTTTGGCAATCTTTTTTTACTCTGAGGCAGTAAAGTCATGAAATTGAATATTCAAGAAAATGAGGAATATTTAATGTTCCACTAATGGAATTGAAAATTACTCAGCTGGAACCAAAGGTTTTTTTCAGTATAGCTAACCCTCAATCCTTTTGTCAGTTAATAATATTAGACTTTTGAATATGGAGCCTTCAGAGTTACTATAGGAAGTGTAAAAAATATCTGTAATGTATATTTTTTATCTAACGTTAAAACTCAAATGAATTCAAACCTATCTTTTTTTATATAAATATCAAAACTTGATAGCAATAACCATTTAATTTCTTATTATCTTTTATTTTATTTCTGTATAAAAACAGAGAAGAAACTTGCAGAACAAATATGATGCTACAAATATCGAATGAAAAAGAGTAAAATATATCCTCTTCCCGTCCTTGTCCATCGTTTGTTATCCGTTGATACTGTTAACGGCTTTCACCTTTGATTCATAGGACAGGGCTTTTCCAGGGGAAACATCTGCCCAAATTGCTTTCAGCTGTTAAATTCTGGATTAATGAATTTTTATTGTTTACTATCTATTTTTAATGGTACGGTAATCTAAATTAAATAGGAAAGCATATATAACATAGAGATATTAGATATTGGAACATAATAATTCTTCGGTACAGGTAAAGTTTTGCTTAAACAACTAAAATCAGGTTAAAATATCGCCAGCGAAATTTATCGGAACACCTTACAATAAAGAACCGATATGACAATGATAGCTACAATTAGCAATTAGATTACAGGTGTATTTATATTGAAGCAACAACAATCCAATTGAAGTGACGAGGGTTTGATCCATGTGCGATATAGAAATATTTCTTTTGAACCCGGTGCTGTATATATATATATATATATATATATATATATATATATATATATATATATATATATATATATATATATATATATATATATATATATATATATATATATATATATATATATATATATATATATATACATATATATATATATATATATATATATATATATATATATATATATATATATATACATATATATATATCTATATATGCACATATATATATATATATATATATATATATATATATATATATATATATATATATATATATATATATAAATTTCATGGTATGGATAGGGAAAGAGTTGTTCAAATTGTCCTTTTTTATTATTCCCAACGTTTCGTGATTCTTAATCACATTGTCCAGGGCTAAAAATAAAACATATACAAAAGAATTAAGAAACAGTTAAAATTTTTTTTACAAATTCATTCCAAACTATAAAAACAGTTGAAATTTAAATGAAAATTAAAAGGAAAAAATGAATAAATAAATATATATACATCAGACAAAGTAGTGGAACCAACCTCGCAGAAGCGTAGTGAGAAACTGTATGCCAACAAGAGTTAGAAAATAAACCAAAGGAAACTATGACAAATACAACTGAATAGAAGAAGCTTGGGTATTTAACGACGGAACTATTCGTTTCATCAATATGGACTCAAGAAGGGGTAAGTCATGGTTATTTGACACTTGACCAATGATGGTAAAATTTTTGTTTTCAATATTTTGTTTGCACATTATAGCATGAGTCCGAGTATTAGAATGTTCAGGGTTGGATATTTTGCAACCAGTTCGATAGCTAACACTTCTATGGGAATCAATTCTGACCTTTAACAACCTCTTGGTAGATCCTACGTAGGTCCCAGAGTTACACTTTGGGCAATTATATTTATATACCACACCAGAGGACATATAAGGACTCAATCGATCTTTGAAGTGGAAAAGCGAGCCAATAGTGAGAGGGTTCTTAGGGATGAGTTTAACTTCCACAGCTGGGAAGTATTGTTGGATAATTTCAGTAAACTTTTTCTTAAGGAAATCCTCATGAAGAAAAGGAAAACTCTCATAAAATTTTAGTTTAGGAACTTTAAGTGTTTTTGGAGTCTGAGCCAACTTGTCATTCAATAATCTATTAAGAAGTTTAAAAAATATTTTGGTGGGGAAACAGTTTTTCTTAAAATATTCACATAAATAAATAATTTCAATATGGAAAGATTCCCAACTAGAGGTCAAAAGGAATGCTCTGTGGAGAAGAGTAAAAATAGAGTTAGTTTTAAAATTATAAAAACAAGAGCTATAAAAGTTTGAACCTAACCCAGTGAACGTCTTTTTTTCTAAAAATCGTGGTACTAAAACCTTCTCTATTTCTAGACACCAACACATCTAAAAAGGGAGTTTGTTATCTTCCTCCTTTTCTACGGTGAATGATATGTTATCATGTTGTGAGTTGGCAAAGTCAAGGAACGATTCAGCGCCGAACTCATCTCTGAATAGAGCAAAGGTATCATCAACATACCTAACATAAAACAAGGGATGATAACTTAAAGGGCAATTTTCCAGCATGGTCTCCTCCAGGGAGCACATGAAAATATTAGCAAAGGTGGGTCCCAAGGGGGAACCCATAGCCATCCCATCAAGTTGTTTGTACAAATTACCATTAAAAACGAAAGAGGTGTCCAGCACCGCTAGCTCCAAAAGTTTTTTAAAAGACGTGCGATTAAAATCATTAAAAGTGGTATTAGATTCAGAAAATAATTTGTTTAAAATAATATTGATAGTTTCTTCCACAGGTACATTAGTGAATAAAGACTCAACATCAAGACTCGTCATGAAAAGATCTGAGTCTTGAGAAATTATGGCCTCACCGAAGATATATATATATATATATATATATATATATATATATATATATATATATATATATATATATATATTTATATATATAAATGATATCCCTCCATGCCTTGTCTGTGCTATAACCCGCCATATTGTTCAGATTCTTAGTAATTCACAAGATAACTATCCTATGCCGACATTTTATCGCACTTTTCTGACCTCAAATTAATCACCGACTATTTACGAAAACTTGTAGATATATTGCACTCGATAGCCTATTGTTATCCGCGTTAAATCATCTGATTTCTCGGATCGTGCAAGGGGACTCACCAGCGCATAGTAATACTCGAGCACGAGTGCACAAGGGAGAGAGAGAGAGAGAGAGAGAGAGAGAGAGAGAGAGAGAGAGAGAGAGAGAGAGAGAAATCATATTTGCTTAAATAGATTATAGCTTTTGAAGCAAAAACTAGATCCATCATACTTGAGTCAGTACCAATTGGGGGTGGTAGAATTTAATGCAATTATTACACAAAGTTTATTTATTTATTATTATTATTATTATTATTATTATTATTATTATTATTATTATTATTATTATTATTATTATTATTATTATTATTGTTTGCTAAAGAAGGTGATGAATGCAAGAGTTGATGGGAGAAGTACAAGAGGAAGGACAAGGTTTGGGTGGATGGATGGTGTGAAGAAAGCTCTGGGTGATAGGAGGATAGATGTGAGAGAAGCAAGAGAGCATGCTAGAAATAGGAATGAATGGCGAGTGATTGTGACGCAGTTCCGGTAGGCCCTGCTGCTTCCGCCGGTGCCTTAGATGACCGCGGAGGTAGCAGCAGTAGGGGATTCAGCATTATGAAGCTTCATCTGTGGTGGATAATGTAGGAGGTTGGGCTGTGGCACCCTAACAGTACTAGCTGAACTCGGTTGAGTCCCTGGTTAGACGGAAGGAACGTAGAGAGTAGAGGTCCCCTTTTTTGTTTTTTTTCATTTGTTGATGCCGGCTACCCCCCAAAATTGGGGGAAGTGCCTTTGGTATATGTATGTATGTATGATTATTATTATTATTATTACTTGCTAAGCTACAGAAATCTTATCTTTTCATTCTGAGGCATGGAGGCATGAAATCAAATATTTAGGAAAATAAGAAGTTTTTAATGTTGTAATCATAGAAATGTCAATTATTCAAGTCAAACCGAATTTTTGTTTAATATAGGGGATTTTTTTTTTTTTTTTTAGTACATATGAAAGTTAATAAACTTGCACTAATAGGATGACCTGATATATTTCATATTAATCAAATGATAGTTCTTGTAGTTATAAATAGGTCCTAACCAAATAACATAGCACTGTTATCGAATCAATGACCTCAACTTATGAAAACCAAATTGACTACAGTTATGACTGCCTTGTCAATTTTCAAGCACAAAGCCTATAGCCAGTCGTCTGTCAGGAACTGTCCTGTCCTCTGCCACCATCAAACCTTAGGAATATTTTTTTTTTAACACGGTATGCACCTGATGGAAGACATCCAAATTTGCACTATATATCAAGTTCTTTCAAGTAGTTAGATAATGGGCATTTTAGAAACTAAGCATTCCTGACACATTGATTACTTCACTACATTAGACACAGTTATTTATTACATCATCACGTTTATCTGTAACACATATGTAAATAATAAATGATGATTGGTAAGAAATACACACAAACTCTTAGAATGTCCCGCATGAAGGGATATGGGAGCAGACTGATTAACCACTTTGGAGACTACATCTTCAAGAACTGTGTACATGTGCATAATACTTTCCAGACACTATACCACTAAAGAAACTTTGTGTAATAATTGCAATAAATTTTACCACCTCTAATTGGTACTGACTCAAGTATGATGGATCTAGTTTGTGCTTCAAAAGCTATAATCTATTTAAGTAAATATGATTACATCAATCAGCACATTCCATCCAAAATAATAAGAAGTCTAATATGGTGAATATGATGATTGATGCATTGGGAAAAATATTGCCAAAATGGTGCAGTACATGGCAGGTGTGGTACAGTATTGTTAATCCGCAACAACTGATGAGGAAATGCGATGCATATCATGTACCAACTCACCCTACTTGCGCTAAAAAAAAAAATAAATAAGAGAAACACAAAGGCATTCTGCTCAACTTGTTAGTCTGGATAGAAAATTTAATTAAGTTGAGACTGAATCTGTAAATAGAAGAAGAAGAAGAAGAAGAAGAAGAAGAAGAAGAAGAAGAAGAAGAAGAAGAAGAAGAAGAAGAAGAAGTAGAGAAAAATGAACAGGATATGTGGAAGGATGCAGAGAAAATCATGGAAACAACATTGGATTCCATTCAGCAACAAGCTTACGAAGAAATAAACTATCAGATAGAAACAAATGATAGACCTACATACTTTTATGAAAGAGTAATAAAAAGAAATAAAAGAAAAGAAAGATATAGTCTGCAATTTACTGAAAAGGGGTGATTGCAGAATTGGCGAAAGATGCTACTAAAAGCATCCAAATATATGCCATAATTATTGAATATATGGTAAATATGCATATTTAGACTTATATGGAGACGAATGCAGAGATCTCCAGACAAAAAAAAATGCAAAAACCTGAAAGAAGGAGAAAGATGCAAATTAAAAAAAAAAAAATTGTCGAAATATGCATTCTGCAACCGTGACTGGAAGTCAGAAAATTCAAAACCAAACAGAAAAGAAAAAGTAAAGGAAAAAAAAACAGCTGAGTATATATCGCGCTATGGACAAAAGGCCCAAGGATACAATGCCTTACAATCCAAATATACACTATTAGAGTCCAACTACAAAGAATGCATATACAATGCCAGGGGTTGGTGCAGATATGGTGATAAATGCATGTATACACACAAAAATAGATATGAAGGCGAAAAAGTAATTAAAATAGAAAAGTTGGATTTTTTTAAGGGCAGAATTCCTGGAAATGAAGAAAAGAACATCCTATCAGAACAGGAAGGAAACATGGGAGAATTCATATTATCACCAATATTAGATAATGTGGATGAAACACAAGCCATCATAGTGATGAATGCACAGGATTTAGTCACGAGTAACTCTATAATAAAAATAGAGTTCTTAGAATTAACCCAAATTGAAAAAATAGATATATTATATATAAGTGAAACATGGTATTCCCAAGAGATTGGCAGTGATGATCAGATAAAGAGTTTCCAAACATATAGATCAGACAGAACAAATAGGAATCAAGGGGGAATGACAATATATGGAAGAGACATAAATCAAGGAAAAGTGTTTGAAAATTGCAGCAACATAGAAGGTTAATTGATTGCGGTAGAATTTGAATATGAAAAATTTTTGAATATTGTAGTTTACAGACCCCCAAATACTAAAGAGTTTGACATAATAATAGAAAAAATAGATGATATATGTAGAAACTTTAAAGACTGGAATATACTCCTCTCCGCATTTTTTAACTTGTCTTTTGTGGATTGGAAAGAACGGATAGAAGAAAGTGGTTGTATATATACATATAAAAAAGAGAGTAATAGTAGCGTAGAAGATAAGAGGCAATTTGAAAAGCTTCAAGATATGCTATTAGAACATAAAATGCAACAAATAAACCACATTCCAACAAGCAAGGACAATGTCCTCGGTTTACTATTTGTTAATGAGGTGAATTATGTTAAAGAAATAATAGTGTATAACACGGTAATTTCTGACCACAATGTCATAGAATTAATAGTCCATTCCCAACCAAGCGAACACAGAAATAATCAAAGCACAAAAAGATGGGAAGGATATGGACAATATAATCTTTATAGTAAGAATATAAAATGGTTAGAAGTAAATGAAGAATTGAACAAAGATTGGAAAACTGTATTTGTTAGTGATAATATACAGATAAATACGTACTGTATATACTGAACAAAATACTGAAGAAAATTGTTGAAAAATATGTACCAAAAACAAAAATAAAGTAATCATCAGTTTTGCATGTCAAGAGACAGAAGGATCTCATTTCAGATAATTAGAAAGTGGAAGAAAAATCTTGCAAAGGAAAAAATGTATGAAAAATGGTGGAAATGAAAAGTAAGATAGAAAATGCAGAACAAAAGATCAAAAGAAAGAGAAAAGGACACTTCTAAATATCAAGAAAAATTTTACCCCTATGTAGAAAACATGAATAAAGGGAGATTAGAAATAGGCCCTCTAAGAATTGAAGGACGGATAACGAATAATAAAAAAGAAATATACCACATATTAGCAGAAAGATATAAAAAGATATAAGAATGAACTTACGCCAAGAATTGCGAATGAGAATAACGAAACAGAAATGAGAGAAGAAAATATTGAATATATAACGGATATAGATAATGATAAAGCAGATATTGTGAATCTATAAGCGAAATAAAAAATTGAACGGCGGCCGGGCCAGATGGAGTTCCGGTTATTTTGTTGAAAAAAAATGCACACACTATCCCGAAGCCGCTTACAATACTGCTAAGATAAAGTGTAGATATGAACGAGATATATGTTAAATATAAATTAGCATATATAACTCCTATTTTAAATAGTGGATCAAGATTAGAGGCGAGCAATTATAGACCTGTTAGTCTAACATCACATATTATGAAAGGGTATGAAAGGTTAATAAAAAAAGAAAATAATGAATCATTTGGTTAAAAAAAATAATTTATTCAATATAGGTCAACACGGTTTTGTGCCCGGAAAAAGTACACGAACCAAACTGATAGCACACTCTGAAAACATATACAAAAATATGATTAATGAAAAAGACACAGATGTGGTCTATGTAGATTTTGCAATAGTCCTTCATAAGGCACACCATAATGTAATAGAGAAAAAAATGAGAAAGCATAATATTGTGGAAAAGATAGGAAAGTGGATAAAAGAGTTTCTACAAAACAGAAAACAGATAGTGGTTACAAAAAGGTAATATCTGGCATGCCACAGATTACGGTATTAGCTGCACTACTGTTTGTTATTATGATTTCAGACATAGACTGTAATGTTAAAGGTAGTGAGACGTTTTACCGATGGCACAAGAAAAGTTAGAGAAATTACTTTTGATGAAGATAGGAACTCATTACAAAGAGATCTAAACAGAATATATGAATGTGCGGAGACAGATAGGATGGTATTCAACTCCGATAAATTTGAATCAATAAATTATGGAACCAAAGAAGGAATTTTATATGCATACAGGGGACCTAATAACAGGACAATATAAAACAAGGATGCAATTGAAGACCTTGGTGTAATGTTAAACAGGAATATGTTATGCAACGACCAAATAGCAACACTGTTGGCTAAATGTAGCGCAAAATGGGAATGCTATTCAGGCACTATAAAACAAGAAAAGCTGAGCACATGATTATGCTTTAAAAGACTTATGTACGTAGTACACTCGAGTTCTGGAAAGTGATATGGACACACAACCAAAAGGATATTGCACAGATAGAGAGCGTACAAAGGTCCTTTACTGCTAGAAGAGAAAAAGTTATGGACCTTGACTACTGGGAAAGACTGCAATATTTAAAATTGTACAGTCTAGAAAGGAGAAGAGAATGCTACATGATAATACAAGCATGGAAGAAAATCAAAGGAATTACTGAAAACATCATGGAGCTAAAAATATCAGAAAGAGCAAGCTTAGGTAGATTAATAGTGCCCAAAAGTTTGCTAGGATAACTAAGAAAGGCACACAGGACATTAATCCACTACGCACCAGCATCGATAATGCAGCGACAATTTAATGCGCTGCCAGCTCATCTAAGAAACATATCAGGAGTGAGCGTAGATGTGTTTAAGAATAAGCTAGATAGATACGTAAGATATATCGTAGACCATCTAGGACTGAAAGATGCTAAATACACCAGAAGATGCATTAGCAACTCTCTGGTGGATATACGAGGTGCCTCACACTGAGGGACCTAAGGGAACCCAAACATAGAATAAGGTAATAAGGTAAGTCTCTCTCTCTCTCTCTCTCTCTCTCTCTCTCTCTCTCTCTCTCTCTCTCTCTCTGTATATATATATATATATATATATATATATATATATATATATATATATATATATATATATATATATATATATATATATATATATATATATATCTTGACCAGTGCAGTTTAGAGCCGTCCATCTTATTATATTCCGTGTATGTCAAAAACTATTCAGTTTTGTTCATAACTTTCCTCAATAGATTCACTATATTTTATGGATGGGTCAGTTAAGTGCTAACAGAGAGACCAGGCGAACGCAGCTAACTTGATTTCAACAGACAGTAGACTTCAGTTTTATTGGAAGAAAATAAAAAACAGATATCAGACATATCAATTAAAGAAAAAAAATGCTCTAACCGGTTCTGTTCAGAGAGAGAGGTTTAAATTGAGAATATAAAATAAAAGCAAAATACTGTTACAATGTAGTGTGTGGTTCATGGTTCCCCACCTCATAATGACAAACATATGTAATAAGGTGCCCTACACTTGATAAGCATAATCTAGGGGGATCATCTGGAATGAGATATGCAGGTTTTAGTCAGTCAATGGTGACCCCAGCATCTTTGCCACAAATGTTGCAGAGTGACATCATAGCTGCTTTGAGGTCGAAGTGAAAATATTCAACTATTTCATTGGTAACAGGGTTGCAGAGATTCCTAAGAGATTCATTAAAGATGTCTAAAACTGTGAGATGAAAGTGGTACCCCTGTCTAAAGTAATATGCTCAGGAATACCTAATATCACTATACAACATACGAGTAAGTCAATTATACACAAGACAGACATTGCAGATCCCAAGGGAATGGCTTTAGGCACAAAAGTGGATAAACAGAAGATGATGGTAAACAGGTAATGTCCTCATAATACTAGTAGAGAACCTACAACATATACGTGGATGTGGGTATAGTGCTGCTGAGGCTGATCAAAGTTGCCCACTCCTGAATCCGAATGTTGATGTACGTTTGAGGTTCGGCATGAAGTATAATCGTAGATTCAATGTTTACCGTTGGAGATTTTTCTTTAGTAGCTATGCAGTAGAATGGTGTGAGAGATATGAAAGGTCATAAATGATAATAAACACCTGTTGACGCATGAGGGTTGGTATCCTTGGTATTGCTCTAACAGTGCTGATATCACAGAGGAGGGTGGCATTGGAGTCGTCTAGGGGGTTGTGCAGGATATCCATAATGCTTGGTACTCTGGATCTTTTTAATGGGCTCTTGTCAATGTGTTATAATTCAATCGCAGGCGTTTATCTTAACAGGGTTTGGTAATGGGATTCATTTTCCCAGACACACGTTGAAGAGTAAAATTGTACTACACCACAGTGGAGAGATGTTGTCATTGACAGGTGTAGCAGGAGTCCGACTCTTGAGTGAAGGTGTGCACCAAAGGCATGTGATCCCTGCGAATGACGAAGGCCGTACCTTCCAAGAAATGGCAAGGGTTACAGACAACCATGTGCACTCGCAGAAATGCACAGTCAAAGATAGAACAGCCAGATTGACAGTTATCTACTGAAGAAGGCCAAAGGGCAGGGTGAGCTGTTGACATTGCTGGAATCGGTAGAGAGAAGGAGAGCTGCATATTGCACTGGAAAAGTAAGAGTAGCTGCTGTTAATACACCATTCTTTGCGTTGCAGATTACCTCTTCTTGAAGAGAACCCCACTTAAGGTCTATTAGCTTCCCCTTTGGGAGCCGTAGAGGGAGCCAAGAGTGGCGGTGATTGCTGGCAAGAAACAGTGATAATAGTTGATCTGGAGCAAGAATTCTTGCAGTACCTTGACGTTTGAAGGTGTCGTGAAGTTCTGAACAGCTGCTACCATCTCAAGAAGCGATGGACACTTTCAAGAATAATGCGGTACCATAAAAACGATATTTTGTTTTGCCTTGAAAGGTACACTTGTTGTATCTAACTACTAGTCAGTTATGTTGTAATATTTTGAGCATGATGCGCAGATGAAGGATGTGATCTTCTTTAGAGGAAGAGAACAAAAGTAGAGTAGAGGTCCACTAATATGTCATCCATTAGTATGGAAAACTGGCCCCATGATTACGAAGGCTAAAACAGGAGTAATTGAAGCTCTATTTACCAAAGAGAGTGGGGATGGCAGTCTTGGGTAGGTTTTCTGTCTTAATAGGCATCTGATAATTTCCCTTCAGAATATTGAACATGGAGAATTCTATAACTTTGTGTAATTTGATCACGTCAGTGATTATTGGGAGGGCATAGTGATCCAGTTATGTCTGCATGTTCAGGTGCCTCTGATCCCCCAGAGACAAAGTGTACCAACTTTCTTCAGATTGATGTATAAAGGAAAACGTTAGTTTAATAGCAGTCAAAAAATCCAGTGCCAGACACCTTAATTTGGAAAATTCTAGGTGGCAGGAACTCTTTATATGGTGATAAACACCATTTCAGGCACGAACTGCAGGTATTTGAGTAAGTTTGTATGAAAAACATTGGGGTACTAGGTGAGGAGGTATGCGTAGGCATCTCTGGGTGTGCTGATGGGGAAAGTGAGGTCAAAGGGGTAGGGTTAGAGAGGCATGGAGTAGTACGAATCAACGTTGAATAAACGTCCGTGAGCTAAATCGACCATGTCAAAATGTTAGAGAAAATCCTCAATGAGTATTTGCAATATGATGCCAGTAACGAGAAAATTTGAAATATATTTGGTAATTCCAAATGATAATGTGAGGGTTTCAAAACTGTGTGTGAGATTCACAGATCCAAAGGTCGCTACCATGCGGACGTCAGCAGCCTTACACTGACAATGTCGCGTCCCGGAGAGTGGCTTGGGCAGAAGAGACCATCAAGCACCCACGTTAGTTTAGTAGCAGTCAAACAATCCAGTGCCAGACACCTTAATTGGGAAAATTCTAGGTAGCAGGAACTCTATATGGTGATAAACACCATTTCAGGCACGAACTGCGGGTATTTGAGTAAGTTTGTATGAAAAACATTGGGGTACTAGGTGAGGAGGTATGCGTAGGCATCTCTGGGTGTGCTGATGGGGAAAGTGAGGTCAAAGGGGTAGGGTTAGAGAGGCATGGAGTAGTACGAATCAACGTTGAATAAACGTCCGTGAGCTACATCGACCAGGTCAAAATGTTAGAGAAAATCCTCAATGAGTATTTGCAATATGATGCCAGTAACGAGAAAATTTGAAATATATTTGGTAAATTCCAAATGATAATGTGAGGGTTTCAAAACTGTGTGTGAGATTCACAGATCCAAAGGTCGCTACCAAGCGGACGTCAGCAGCCTTACACTGACAATGTCGCGTCCCGGAGAGTGGCTTGGGCAGAAGAGACCATCAAGCACCCACGTTAGTTTAGTAGCAGTCAAACAATCCAGTACCAGACACCTTAATTTGGAAAATTCTAGGTGGCAGGAACTCTTTATATGGTGATAAACACCATTTCAGGCACGAACTGCGGGTATTTGAGTAAGTTTGTATGAAAAACATTGGGGTACTAGGTGAGGAGGTATGCGTAGGCATCACTGGGTGTGCTGATGGGGAAAGTGAGGTCAAAGGGGTAGGGTTAGAGAGGCATGGAGTAGTATGAATCAATGTTGAATAAATGTCCGTGAGCTTCATCGACCAGGTTAAAATGTTAGAGAAAATACTCAATGAGTATTTGCAATATGATGCCAGTAACGAGAAAATTTGAAATATATTTGGTAATTCCAAATGATAATGTGAGGGTTTCAAAACTGTGTGTGAGATTCACAGATCCAAAGGTCGTTACCATGCGGACGTCAGCAGCCTTACACTGACAATGTCGCGTCCCGGAGAGTGGCTTGGGCAGAAAAGACCATCAAGCACCCATGCATACCAAAAATTGGAAAACTGGCCCCATGATTACGAAGGCTAAAACAGGAGTAATTGAAGCTCTATTTACCAAAGAGAGTGGGGATGGCAGTCTTGGGTAGGTTTTCTGTCTTAATAGGCATCTGATAATTTCCCTTCAGAATATTGAACATGGAGAATTCTATAACTTTGTGTAATTAGGTCACGTCAGTGATTATTGGGAGGGCATAGTGATCCAGTTATGTCTGCATGTTCAGGTGCCTCTGATCCCCCAGAGACAAAGTGTACCATCTTTCTTCAGATTGATGTATAAAGGAAAATGTTAGTTTAGTAGCAGTCAAACAATCCAGTGCCAGACACCTTAATTTGGAAAATTCTTGGTGGCAGGAACTCTTTATATGGTGATAAACACCATTTCAGGCACGACCTGCGGGTATTTGAGTAAGTTTGTATGAAAAACATTGGGGTACTAGGTGAGGAGGTATGCGTAGGCATCTCTGGGTGTGCTGGTGGGGAAAGTGAGGTCAAAGGGGTAGGGTTAGAGAGGCATGGAGTAGTACGAATCAACGTTGAATAAATGTCCGTGAGCTACATCGACCATGTCAAAATGTTAGAAAAAATCCTCAATGAGTATTTGCAATATAATGCCAGTAACGAGAAAATTTGAAATATATTTGGTAATTCCAAATGATAATGTGAGGGTTTCAAAACTGTGTGTGAGATTCACAGATCCAAAGGTCGCTACCATGCGGACGTCAGCAGCCTTACACTGACAATGTCGCATCCCGGAGAGTGGCTTGGGCAGAAGAGACCATCAAGCCCCCACGTTAGTTTAGTAGCAGTCAAACAATCCAGTGCCAGACACCTTAATTTGGAAAATTCTAGGTGGCAGGAACTCTTTATATGGTGATAAACACCATTTCAGGCACGAACTGTGGGTATTTGAGTATGTTTGTATGAAAAACATTGTGGTACTAGGTGAGGAGGTATGCGTAGGCATCTCTGGGTGTGCTAATGGGGAAAGTGAGGTCAAAGGGGTAGGGTTAGAGAGGCATGGAGTAGTACGAATCAACGTTGAATAAACGTCCGTGAGCTACATCGACCAGGTCAAAATGTTAGAGAAAATCCTCAATGAGTATTTGCAATATGATGCCAGTAACAAGAAAATTTGAAATATATTTGGTTATTCCAAATGATAATGTGAGGGTTTCAAAACTGTGTGTGAGATTCACAGATCCAAAGGTCGCTACCATGCGGACGTCAGCAGCCTTACACTGACAATGTCGCGTCCCGGAGAGTGGCTTGGGCATAAGAGACCATCAAGCACCCACGTTAGTTTAGTAGCAGTCAAACAATCCAGTGCCAGACACCTTAATTTGGAAAATTCTAGGTGGCAGGAACTCTTTATATGGTGATAAACACCATTTCAGGCACGAACTGCGGGTATTTGAGTAAGTTTGTATGAAAAACATTGGGGTACTAGGTGAGGAGGTATGCGTAGGCATCTCTGGGTGTGCTGATGGGAAAAGTGAGGTCAAAGGGGTAGGGTTAGAGAGGCATGGAGTAGTACGAATCAGCGTTGAATAAACGTCCGTGAGCTACATCGACCAGGTCAAAATGTTAGAGGAAATCCTCAATGAGTATTTGCAATATGATGCCAGTAACGAGAAAATTTGAAATATATTGGGTAATTCCAAATGATAATGTGAGGGTTTCAAAACTGTGTGTGAGATTCACAGATCCAAAGGTCGCTACCATGCGGACGTCAGCAGCCTTACACTGACAATGTCGCGTCCCAGAGAGTGGCTTGGGCAGAAGAGACTATCAAGCACCCACGTTAGTTTAGTAGCAGTCAAACAATCCAGTGCCAGACACCTTAATTTGGAAAATTCTAGGTGGCAGGAATCTTTATATGGTGATAAACACCATTTCAGGCACGAACTGCGGGTATTTGAGTAAGTTTGTATGAAAAACATTGGGGTACTAGGTGAGGAGGTATGCGTAGGCATATCTGGGTGTACTGATGGGGAAAGTGAGGTCAAAGGGGTAGGGTTAGAGAGGCATGGAGTAGTACGAATCAATGTTGAATAAACGTCCGTGAGCTACATCGACCAGGTTAAAATGTTAGAGAAAATCCTCAATGAGTATTTGCAATATGATGCCAGTAACGAGAAAATTTGAAATATATTTGGTAATTCCAAATGATAATGTGAGGGTTTCAAAACTGTGTGTGAGATTCACAGATCCAAAGGTCGTTACCATGCGGACGTCAGCAGCCTTACACTGACAATGTCGTGTCCCGGAGAGTGGCTTGGGCAGAAGAGACCATCAAGCACCCATGCATACCAAAAATTGGAAAACTGGCCTCATGATTACGAAGGCTAAAACAGGAGTAATTAAAGCTCTATTTACCAAAGAGAGTGGGGATGGCAGTCTTGGGTAGGTTTTCTGTCTTAATAGGCATCTGATAATTTCCCTTCAGAATATTGAACATGGAGAATTCTATAACTTTGTGTAATTAGGTCACGTCAGTTATTATTGGGAGGGCATAGTGATCCAGTTATGTCTGCATGTTCAGGTGCCTCTGATCCGACAGAGACAAAGTGTACCATCTTTCTTCAGATTGATGTATAAAGGAAAACGTTAGTTTAGTAGCAGTCAAACAATCCAGTGCCAGACACCTTAATTTGAAAAATTCTAGGTGGCAGGAACTCTTTATGTAGTGATAAACACCATCTCAGGCACGAACTGCTGGTATTTGAGTAAGTTTGTATGAAAAACATTGGGGTACTAGGTGAGGAGGTATGCGTAGGCATCTCTGGGTTTGCTGATGGGGAAAGTGAGGTCAAAGGAGTAGGGTTAGAGAGGCATGGAGTAGTACGAATCAACGTTGAATAAACGTCCGTGAGCTACATCGACCATGTCAAAATGTTAGAAAAAGTCCTCAATGAGTATTTGCAATATGATGCCAGTAACGAGAAAATTTGAAATATATTTGGTAATTCCAAATAATAATGTGAGGGTTTCAAAACTGTGTGTGAGATTCACAGATCCAAAGGTCGCTACCATGCGGACGTCAGCAGCCTTACACTGACAATGTCGCGTCCCGGAGAGAGGCTTGGGCAGAAGAGACCATCAAGCACCCACGTTAGTTTAGTAGCAGTCAAACAATCCAGTGCCACACACCTTAATTTGGAAAATTCTAGGTGGCAGGAACTCTTTATATGGTGATAAACACCATTTCAGGCACGAACTGCGGGTATTTGAGTAAGTTTGTATGAAAAACATTGGGGTACTAGGTGAGGAGGTATGCGTAGGCATCTCTGGGTGTGCTGATGGGGAAAGTGAGGTCAAAGGGGTAGGGTTAGAGAGGCATGGAGTAGTACGAATCAACGTTGAATAAACGTCCGTGAGCTACATCGACCAGGTTAAAATGTTAGAGAAAATCCTCAATGAGTATTTGCAATATGATGCCAGTAACGAGAAAATTTGAAATATATTTGGTAATTCCAAATGATAATGTGAGGGTTTCAAAACTGTGTGTGAGATTCACAGATCCAAAGGTCGCTACCATGCGGACGTCAGCAGCCTTACACTGACAATGTCGTGTCCCGGAGAGTGGCTTGGGCAGAAGAGACCATCAAGCACCCATGCATACCAAAAATTGGGAAACTGGCCCCATGATTACGAAGGCTAAAACAGGAGTAATTGAAGCTCTATTTACCAAAGAGAGTGGGGATGGCAGTCTTGGGTAGGTTTTCTGTCTTAATAGGCATCTGATAATTTCCCTTCAGAATATTGAACATTGAGAATTCTATAACTTTGTGTAATTAGGTCACGTCAGTGATTATTGGGAGGACATAGTGATCCAGTTATGTCTGCATGTTCAGGTGCCTCTGATCCCCCAGAGACAAAGTGTACCATCTTTTTTCAGATTGATGTATAAAGGAAAACGTTAGTTTAGTAGCAGTCAAACAATCCAGTGCCAGACACCTTAATTTGGAAAATTCTAGGTGGCAGGAACTCTATATATGGTGATAAACACCATTTCAGGCACGAACTGCGGGTATTTGAGTAAGTTTGTATGAAAAACATTGGGGTACTAGGTGAGGAGGTATGCGTAGGCATCTCTGGGTGTGCTGATGGGGAAAGTGAGGTCAAAGGGGTAGGGTTAGAGTGGCATGGAGTAGTACGAATCAACGTTGAATAAACGTCCGTGAGCTACATCGACCATGTCAAAATGTTAGAGAAAATCCTCAATGAGTATTTGCAATATGATGCCAGTAACGAGAAAATTTGAAATATATTTGGTAATTCCAAATGATAATGTGAGGGTTTCAAAACTGTGTGTGAGATTCACAGATCCAAAGGTCGCTACCATGCAGACGTCAGCAGCCTTACACTGACAATGTCGCATTCCGGAGAGTGGCTTGGGCAGAAGAGACCATCAAGCACCCACGTTAGTTTAGTAGCAGTCAAACAATCCAGTGCCAGACACCTTAATTTGGAAAATTCTAGGTGGCAGGAACTCTTTATATGGTGATAAACACCATTTCAGGCACGAACTGCGGGTATTTGAGTAAGTTTGTATGAAAAACACTGGGGTACTAGGTGAGGAGGTATGCGTAGGCATCTCTGGGTGTGCTGATGGGGAAAGTGAGGTCAAAGGGGTAGGGTTAGAGAGGCATGGAGTAGTACGAATCAACGTTGAATAAACGTCCGTGAGCTACATCGACCATGTCAAAATGTTAGAGAAAATCCTCAATGAGTATTTGCAATATGATGCCAGTAACGAGAAATTTTGAAATATATTTGGTAATTCCAAATGATAATGTGAGGGTTTCAAAACTGTGTGTGAGATTCACAGATCCAAAGGTCGCTACCATGCAGACGTCAGCAGCCTTACACTGACAATGTCGCATCCCGGAGAGTGGCTTGGGCAGAAGAGACCATCAAGCACTCATGTTAGTTTAGTAGCAGTGAAACAATCCAGTGCCACACACCTTAATTTGGAAAATTCTAGGTGGCAGGAACTCTTTATATGGTGATAAACACCATTTCAGGCACGAACTGCGGGTATTTGAGTAAGTTTGTATGAAAAACACTGGGGTACTAGGTGAGGAGGTATGCGTAGGCATCTCTGGGTGTGCTGATGGGGAAAGTGAGGTCAAAGGGGTAGGGTTAGAGAGGCATGGAGTAGTACGAATCAACGTTGAATAAACGTCCGTGAGCTACATCGACCAGGTCAAAATGTTAGAGAAAATCCTCAATGAGTATTTGCAATATGATGCCAGTAACGAGAAAATTTGAAATATATTTGGTATTTCCAAATGATAATGTGAGGGTTTCAAAACTGTGTGTGAGATTCACAGATCCAAAGGTCGCTACCAAGCGGACGTCAGCAGCCTTACACTGACAATGTCGCGTCCCGGAGAGTGGCTTGGGCAGAAGAGACCATCAAGCACCCACGTTAGTTTAGTAGCAGTCAAACAATCCAGTGCCAGACACCTTAATTTGGAAAATTCTAGGTGGCAGGAACTCTTTATATGGTGATAAACACCATTTCAGGCACGAACTGCGGGTATTTGAGTAAGTTTGTATGAAAAACATTGGGGTACTAGGTGAGGAGGTATGCGTAGGCATATCTGGGTGTACTGATGGGGAAAGTGAGGTCAAAGGGGTAGGGTTAGAGAGGCATGGAGTAGTACGAATCAATGTTGAATAAACGTCCGTGAGCTACATCGACCAGGTTAAAATGTTAGAGAAAATCCTCAATGA
Source organism: Palaemon carinicauda (assembly GCF_036898095.1). NCBI lineage: Eukaryota > Metazoa > Arthropoda > Malacostraca > Decapoda > Palaemonidae > Palaemon > Palaemon carinicauda. The sequence continues at coordinate 54,369,789 of NC_090734.1, forward strand.
GTATTTGCAATATGATGCCAGTAACGAGAAAATTTGAAATATATTTGGTAATTCCAAATAATAATGTGAGGGTTTCAAAACTTTGTGTGAGAATCACAGATCCAAAGGTCGCTACCATGCGGACGTCAGCAGCCTTACACTGACAATGTCGTGTCCCGGAGAGTGGCTTGGGCAGAAGAGACCATCAAGCACCCATGCATACCAAAAATTGGAAAACTGGCCTCATGATTACGAAGGCTAAAACAGGAGTAATTAAAGCTCTATTTACCAAAGAGAGTGGGGATGGCAGTCTTGGGTAGGTTTTCTGTCTTAATAGGCATCTGATAATTTCCCTTCAGAATATTGAACATGGAGAATTCTATAACTTTGTGTAATTAGGTCACGTCAGTTATTATTGGGAGGGCATAGTGATCCAGTTATGTCTGCATGTTCAGGTGCCTCTGATCCGACAGAGACAAAGTGTACCATCTTTCTTCAGATTGATGTATAAAGGAAAACGTTAGTTTAGTAGCAGTCAAACAATCCAGTGCCAGACACCTTAATTTGAAAAATTCTAGGTGGCAGGAACTCTTTATGTAGTGATAAACACCATCTCAGGCACGAACTGCTGGTATTTGAGTAAGTTTGTATGAAAAACATTGGGGTACTAGGTGAGGAGGTATGCGTAGGCATCTCTGGGTTTGCTGATGGGGAAAGTGAGGTCAAAGGAGTAGTGTTAGAGAGGCATGGAGTAGTACGAATCAACGTTGAATAAACGTCCGTGAGCTACATCGACCATGTCAAAATGTTAGAAAAAGTCCTCAATGAGTATTTGCAATATGATGCCAGTAACGAGAAAATTTGAAATATATTTGGTAATTCCAAATAATAATGTGAGGGTTTCAAAACTGTGTGTGAGATTCACAGATCCAAAGGTCGCTACCATGCGGACGTCAGCAGCCTTACACTGACAATGTCGCGTCCCGGAGAGAGGCTTGGGCAGAAGAGACCATCAAGCACCCACGTTAGTTTAGTAGCAGTCAAACAATCCAGTGCCACACACCTTAATTTGGAAAATTCTAGGTGGCAGGAACTCTTTATATGGTGATAAACACCATTTCAGGCACGAACTGCGGGTATTTGAGTAAGTTTGTATGAAAAACATTGGGGTACTAGGTGAGGAGGTATGCGTAGGCATCTCTGGGTGTGCTGATGGGGAAAGTGAGGTCAAAGGGGTAGGGTTAGAGAGGCATGGAGTAGTACGAATCAACGTTGAATAAACGTCCGTGAGCTACATCGACCAGGTTAAAATGTTAGAGAAAATCCTCAATGAGTATTTGCAATATGATGCCAGTAACGAGAAAATTTGAAATATATTTGGTAATTCCAAATGATAATGTGAGGGTTTCAAAACTGTGTGTGAGATTCACAGATCCAAAGGTCGCTACCATGCGGACGTCAGCAGCCTTACACTGACAATGTCGTGTCCCGGAGAGTGGCTTGGGCAGAAGAGACCATCAAGCACCCATGCATACCAAAAATTGGGAAACTGGCCCCATGATTACGAAGGCTAAAACAGGAGTAATTGAAGCTCTATTTACCAAAGAGAGTGGGGATGGCAGTCTTGGGTAGGTTTTCTGTCTTAATAGGCATCTGATAATTTCCCTTCAGAATATTGAACATTGAGAATTCTATAACTTTGTGTAATTAGGTCACGTCAGTGATTATTGGGAGGACATAGTGATCCAGTTATGTCTGCATGTTCAGGTGCCTCTGATCCCCCAGAGACAAAGTGTACCATCTTTTTTCAGATTGATGTATAAAGGAAAACGTTAGTTTAGTAGCAGTCAAACAATCCAGTGCCAGACACCTTAATTTGGAAAATTCTAGGTGGCAGGAACTCTATATATGGTGATAAACACCATTTCAGGCACGAACTGCGGGTATTTGAGTAAGTTTGTATGAAAAACATTGGGGTACTAGGTGAGGAGGTATGCGTAGGCATCTCTGGGTGTGCTGATGGGGAAAGTGAGGTCAAAGGGGTAGGGTTAGAGTGGCATGGAGTAGTACGAATCAACGTTGAATAAACGTCCGTGAGCTACATCGACCATGTCAAAATGTTAGAGAAAATCCTCAATGAGTATTTGCAATATGATGCCAGTAACGAGAAAATTTGAAATATATTTGGTAATTCCAAATGATAATGTGAGGGTTTCAAAACTGTGTGTGAGATTCACAGATCCAAAGGTCGCTACCATGCAGACGTCAGCAGCCTTACACTGACAATGTCGCATTCCGGAGAGTGGCTTGGGCAGAAGAGACCATCAAGCACCCACGTTAGTTTAGTAGCAGTCAAACAATCCAGTGCCAGACACCTTAATTTGGAAAATTCTAGGTGGCAGGAACTCTTTATATGGTGATAAACACCATTTCAGGCACGAACTGCGGGTATTTGAGTAAGTTTGTATGAAAAACACTGGGGTACTAGGTGAGGAGGTATGCGTAGGCATCTCTGGGTGTGCTGATGGGGAAAGTGAGGTCAAAGGGGTAGGGTTAGAGAGGCATGGAGTAGTACGAATCAACGTTGAATAAACGTCCGTGAGCTACATCGACCATGTCAAAATGTTAGAGAAAATCCTCAATGAGTATTTGCAATATGATGCCAGTAACGAGAAATTTTGAAATATATTTGGTAATTCCAAATGATAATGTGAGGGTTTCAAAACTGTGTGTGAGATTCACAGATCCAAAGGTCGCTACCATGCAGACGTCAGCAGCCTTACACTGACAATGTCGCATCCCGGAGAGTGGCTTGGGCAGAAGAGACCATCAAGCACTCATGTTAGTTTAGTAGCAGTGAAACAATCCAGTGCCACACACCTTAATTTGGAAAATTCTAGGTGGCAGGAACTCTTTATATGGTGATAAACACCATTTCAGGCACGAACTGCGGGTATTTGAGTAAGTTTGTATGAAAAACACTGGGGTACTAGGTGAGGAGGTATGCGTAGGCATCTCTGGGTGTGCTGATGGGGAAAGTGAGGTCAAAGGGGTAGGGTTAGAGAGGCATGGAGTAGTACGAATCAACGTTGAATAAACGTCTGTGAGCTACATCGACCAGGTCAAAATGTTAGAGAAAATCCTCAATGAGTATTTGCAATATGATGCCAGTAACGAGAAAATTTGAAATATATTTGGTATTTCCAAATGATAATGTGAGGGTTTCAAAACTGTGTGTGAGATTCACAGATCCAAAGGTCGCTACCAAGCGGACGTCAGCAGCCTTACACTGACAATGTCGCGTCCCGGAGAGTGGCTTGGGCAGAAGAGACCATCAAGCACCCACGTTAGTTTAGTAGCAGTCAAACAATCCAGTGCCAGACACCTTAATTTGGAAAATTCTAGGTGGCAGGAACTCTTTATATGGTGATAAACACCATTTCAGGCACGAACTGCGGGTATTTGAGTAAGTTTGTATGAAAAACATTGGGGTACTAGGTGAGGAGGTATGCGTAGGCATCTCTGGGTGTGCTGATGGGGAAAGTGAGGTCAAAGGGGTAGGGTTAGAGAGGCATGGAGTAGTATGAATCAATGTTGAATAAATGTCCGTGAGCTACATCGACCAGGTTAAAATGTTAGAGAAAATACTCAATGAGTATTTGCAATATGATGCCAGTAACGAGAAAATTTGAAATATATTTGGTAATTCCAAATGATAATGTGAGGGTTTCAAAACTGTGTGTGAGATTCACAGATCCAAAGGTCGCTACCATGCGGACGTCAGCAGCCTTACACTGACAATGTCGCGTCCCGGAGAGTGGCTTGGGCAGAAGAGACCATCAAGCACCCATGCATACCAAAAATTGGAAAACTGGCCCCATGATTACGAAGGCTAAAACAGGAGTAATTGAAGCTCTATTTACCAAAGAGAGTGGGGATAGCAGTCTTGGGTAGGTTTTCTGTCTTAATAGGCATCTGATAATTTCCCTTCAGAATATTGAACATGGAGAATTCTATAACTTTGTGTAATTAGGTCACGTCAGTGATTATTGGGAGGGCATAGTGATCCAGTTATGTCTGCATGTTCAGGTGCCTCTGATCCCCCAGAGACAAAGTGTACCATCTTTCTTCAGATTGATGTATAAAGGAAAATGTTAGTTTAGTAGCAGTCAAACAATCCAGTGCCAGACACCTTAATTTGGAAAATTCTAGGTGGCAGGAACTCTTTATATGGTGATAAACACCATTTCAGGCACGAACTGCGGGTATTTGAGTAAGTTTGTATGAAAAACATTGGGGTACTAGGTGAGGAGGTATGCGTAGGCATCTCTGGGTGTGCTGGTGGGGAAAGTGAGGTCAAAGGGGTAGGGTTAGAGAGGCATGGAGTAGTACGAATCAACGTTGAATAAACGTCCGTGAGCTACATCGACCATGTCAAAATGTTAGAGAAAATCCTCAATGAGTATTTGCAATATAATGCCAGTAACGAGAAAATTTGAAATATATTTGGTAATTCCAAATGATAATGTGAGGGTTTCAAAACTGTGTATGAGATTCACAGATCCAAAGGTCGCTACCATGCGGACGTCAGCAGCCTTACACTGACAATGTCGCATCCCGGAGAGTGGCTTGGGCAGAAGAGACCCTCAAGCCCCCACGTTAGTTTAGTAGCAGTCAAACAATCCAGTGCCAGACACCTTAATTTGGAAAATTCTAGGTGGCAGGAACTCTTTAAATGGTGATAAACACCATTTCAGGCACGAACTGCGGGTATTTGAGTAAGTTTGTATGAAAAACAATGTGGTACTAGGTGAGGAGGTATGCGTAGGCATCTCTGGGTGTGCTAATGGGGAAAGTGAGGTCAAAGGGCTAGGGTTAGAGAGACATGGAGTAGTACGAATCAACGTTGAATAAACGTCCGTGAGCTACATCGACCAGGTCAAAATGTTAGAGAAAATCCTCAATGAGTATTTGCAATATGATGCCAGTAACAAGAAAATTTGAAATATATTTGGTTATTCCAAATAATAATGTGAGGGTTTCAAAACTGTGTGTGAGATTCACAGATCCAAAGGTCGCTAACATGCGGACGTCAACAGCCTTACACTGACAATGTCGCGTCACGGAGAGTGGCTTGGGCAGAAGAGACCATCAAGCACCCACGTTAGTTTAGTAGCAGTCAAACAATCCAGTGCCAGAGACCTTAATTTGGAAAATTCTAGGTGGCAGGAACTCTTTATATGGTGATAAACACCATTTCAGGCACGAACTGCGGGTATTTGAGTAAGTTTGTATGAAAAACATTGGGGTACTAGGTGAGGAGGTATGCGTAGGCATCTCTGGGTGTGCTGATGGGGAAAGTGAGGTCAAAGGGGTAGGGTTAGAGAGGCATGGAGTAGTACGAATCAACGTTGAATAAACGTCCGTGAGCTAAATCGACCAGGTCAAAATGTTAGAGGAAATCCTCAATGAGTATTTGCAATATGATGCCAGTAACGAGAAAATTTGAAATATATTTGATAATTCCAAATGATAATCTGAGGGTTTCAAAACTGTGTGTGAGATTCACAGATCCAAAGGTCGCTACCATGCGGACGTCAGCAGCCTTACACTGTCAATGTCGCGTCCCAGAGAGTAGCTTGGGCAGAAGAGACTATCAAGCACCCACGTTAGTTTAGTAGCAGTCAAACAATCCAGTGCCACACACCTTGATTTGGAAAATTCTAGGTGGCAGGAACTCTTTATATGGTGATAAACACCATTTCAGGCACGAACTGCGGGTATTTGAGTAAGTTTGTATGAAAAACACTGGGGTACTAGGTGAGGAGGTATGCGTAGGCATCTCTGGGTGTGCTGATGGGGAAAGTGAGGTCAAAGGGGTAGGGTTAGAGAGGCATGGAGTAGTACGAATCAACGTTGAATAAACGTCCGTGAGCTACATCGACCAGGTCAAAATGTTAGAGAAAATCCTCAATGAGTATTTGCAATATGATGCCAGTAACGAGAAAATTTGAAATATATTTGGTATTTCCAAATGATAATGTGAGGGTTTCAAAACTGTGTGTGAGATTCACAGATCCAAAGGTCGCTACCAAGCGGACGTCAGCAGCCTTACACTGACAATGTCGCGTCCCGGAGAGTGGCTTGGGCAGAAGAGACCATCAAGCACCCACGTTAGTTTAGTAGCAGTCAAACAATCCAGTGCCAGACACCTTAATTTGGAAAATTCTAGGTGGCAGGAACTCTTTATATGGTGATAAACACCATTTCAGGCACGAACTGCGGGTATTTGAGTAAGTTTGTATGAAAAACATTGGGGTACTAGGTGAGGAGGTATGCGTAGGCATCTCTGGGTGTGCTGATGGGGAAAGTGAGGTCAAAGGGGTAGGGTTAGAGAGGCATGGAGTAGTATGAATCAATGTTGAATAAATGTCCGTGAGCTACATCGACCAGGTTAAAATGTTAGAGAAAATACTCAATGAGTATTTGCAATATGATGCCAGTAACGAGAAAATTTGAAATATATTTGGTAATTCCAAATGATAATGTGAGGGTTTCAAAACTGTGTGTGAGATTCACAGATCCAAAGGTCGCTACCATGCGGACGTCAGCAGCCTTACACTGACAATGTCGCGTCCCGGAGAGTGGCTTGGGCAGAAGAGACCATCAAGCACCCATGCATACCAAAAATTGGAAAACTGGCCCCATGATTACGAAGGCTAAAACAGGAGTAATTGAAGCTCTATTTACCAAAGAGAGTGGGGATGGCAGTCTTGGGTAGGTTTTCTGTCTTAATAGGCATCTGATAATTTCCCTTCAGAATATTGAACATGGAGAATTCTATAACTTTGTGTAATTAGGTCACGTCAGTGATTATTGGGAGGGCATAGTGATCCAGTTATGTCTGCATGTTCAGGTGCCTCTGATCCCCCAGAGACAAAGTGTACCATCTTTCTTCAGATTGATGTATAAAGGAAAATGTTAGTTTAGTAGCAGTCAAACAATCCAGTGCCAGACACCTTAATTTGGAAAATTCTAGGTGGCAGGAACTCTATATATGGTGATAAACACCATTTCAGGCACGAACTGCGGGTATTTGAGTAAGTTTGTATGAAAAACATTGGGGTACTAGGTGAGGAGGTATGCGTAGGCATCTCTGGGTGTGCTGGTGGGGAAAGTGAGGTCAAAGGGGTAGGGTTAGAGAGGCATGGAGTAGTACGAATCAACGTTGAATAAACGTCCGTGAGCTACATCGACCATGTCAAAATGTTAGAGAAAATCCTCAATGAGTATTTGCAATATAATGCCAGTAACGAGAAAATTTGAAATATATTTGGTAATTCCAAATGATAATGTGAGGGTTTCAAAACTGTGTATGAGATTCACAGATCCAAAGGTCGCTACCATGCGGACGTCAGCAGCCTTACACTGACAATGTCGCATCCCGGAGAGTGGCTTGGGCAGAAGAGACCCTCAAGCCCCCACGTTAGTTTAGTAGCAGTCAAACAATCCAGTGCCAGACACCTTAATTTGGAAAATTCTAGGTGGCAGGAACTCTTTAAATGGTGATAAACACCATTTCAGGCACGAACTGCGGGTATTTGAGTAAGTTTGTATGAAAAACATTGTGGTACTAGGTGAGGAGGTATGCGTAGGCATCTCTGGGTGTGCTAATGGGGAAAGTGAGGTCAAAGGGGTAGGGTTAGAGAGGCATGGAGTAGTACGAATCAACGTTGAATAAACGTCCGTGAGCTACATCGACCAGGTCAAAATGTTAGAGAAAATCCTCAATGAGTATTTGCAATATGATGCCAGTAACAAGAAAATTTGGAATATATTTGGTTATTCCAAATGATAATGTGAGGGTTTCAAAACTGTGTGTGAGATTCACAGATCCAAAGGTCGCTAACATGTGGACGTCAACAGCCTTACACTGATAATGTCGCGTCCCGGAGAGTGGCTTGGGCAGAAGAGACCATCAAGCACTCATGTTAGTTTAGTAGCAGTGAAACAATCCAGTGCCACACACCTTAATTTGGAAAATTCTAGGTGGCAGGAACTCTTTATATGGTGATAAACACCATTTCAGGCACGAACTGCGGGTATTTGAGTAAGTTTGTATGAAAAACACTGGGGTACTAGGTGAGGAGGTATGCGTAGGCATCTCTGGGTGTGCTGATGGGGAAAGTGAGGTCAAAGGGGTAGGGTTAGAGAGGCATGGAGTAGTACGAATCAACGTTGAATAAACGTCCGTGAGCTACATCGACCAGGTCAAAATGTTAGAGAAAATCCTCAATGAGTATTTGCAATATGATGCCAGTAACGAGAAAATTTGAAATATATTTGGTATTTCCAAATGATAATGTGAGGGTTTCAAAACTGTGTGTGAGATTCACAGATCCAAAGGTCGCTACCAAGCGGACGTCAGCAGCCTTACACTGACAATGTCGCGTCCCGGAGAGTGGCTTGGGCAGAAGAGACCATCAAGCACCCACGTTAGTTTAGTAGCAGTCAAACAATCCAGTGCCAGACACCTTAATTTGGAAAATTCTAGGTGGCAGGAACTCTTTATATGGTGATAAACACCATTTCAGGCACGAACTGCGGGTATTTGAGTAAGTTTGTATGAAAAACATTGGGGTACTAGGTGAGGAGGTATGCGTAGGCATCTCTGGGTGTGCTGATGGGGAAAGTGAGGTCAAAGGGGTAGGGTTAGAGAGGCATGGAGTAGTATGAATCAATGTTGAATAAATGTCCGTGAGCTACATCGACCAGGTTAAAATGTTAGAGAAAATACTCAATGAGTATTTGCAATATGATGCCAGTAACGAGAAAATTTGAAATATATTTGGTAATTCCAAATGATAATGTGAGGGTTTCAAAACTGTGTGTGAGATTCACAGATCCAAAGGTCGCTACCATGCGGACGTCAGCAGCCTTACACTGACAATGTCGCGTCCCGGAGAGTGGCTTGGGCAGAAGAGACCATCAAGCACCCATGCATACCAAAAATTGGAAAACTGGCCCCATGATTACGAAGGCTAAAACAGGAGTAATTGAAGCTCTATTTACCAAAGAGAGTGGGGATAGCAGTCTTGGGTAGGTTTTCTGTCTTAATAGGCATCTGATAATTTCCCTTCAGAATATTGAACATGGAGAATTCTATAACTTTGTGTAATTAGGTCACGTCAGTGATTATTGGGAGGGCATAGTGATCCAGTTATGTCTGCATGTTCAGGTGCCTCTGATCCCCCAGAGACAAAGTGTACCATCTTTCTTCAGATTGATGTATAAAGGAAAATGTTAGTTTAGTAGCAGTCAAACAATCCAGTGCCAGACACCTTAATTTGGAAAATTCTAGGTGGCAGGAACTCTTTATATGGTGATAAACACCATTTCAGGCACGAACTGCGGGTATTTGAGTAAGTTTGTATGAAAAACATTGGGGTACTAGGTGAGGAGGTATGCGTAGGCATCTCTGGGTGTGCTGGTGGGGAAAGTGAGGTCAAAGGGGTAGGGTTAGAGAGGCATGGAGTAGTACGAATCAACGTTGAATAAACGTCCGTGAGCTACATCGACCATGTCAAAATGTTAGAGAAAATCCTCAATGAGTATTTGCAATATAATGCCAGTAACGAGAAAATTTGAAATATATTTGGTAATTCCAAATGATAATGTGAGGGTTTCAAAACTGTGTATGAGATTCACAGATCCAAAGGTCGCTACCATGCGGACGTCAGCAGCCTTACACTGACAATGTCGCATCCCGGAGAGTGGCTTGGGCAGAAGAGACCCTCAAGCCCCCACGTTAGTTTAGTAGCAGTCAAACAATCCAGTGCCAGACACCTTAATTTGGAAAAATTCTAGGTGGCAGGAACTCTTTAAATGGTGATAAACACCATTTCAGGCACGAACTGCGGGTATTTGAGTAAGTTTGTATGAAAAACAATGTGGTACTAGGTGAGGAGGTATGCGTAGGCATCTCTGGGTGTGCTAATGGGGAAAGTGAGGTCAAAGGGGTAGGGTTAGAGAGACATGGAGTAGTACGAATCAACGTTGAATAAACGTCCGTGAGCTACATCGACCAGGTCAAAATGTTAGAGAAAATCCTCAATGAGTATTTGCAATATGATGCCAGTAACAAGAAAATTTGAAATATATTTGGTTATTCCAAATAATAATGTGAGGGTTTCAAAACTGTGTGTGAGATTCACAGATCCAAAGGTCGCTAACATGCGGACGTCAACAGCCTTACACTGACAATGTCGCGTCCCGGAGAGTGGCTTGGGCAGAAGAGACCATCAAGCACCCACGTTAGTTTAGTAGCAGTCAAACAATCCAGTGCCAGAGACCTTAATTTGGAAAATTCTAGGTGGCAGGAACTCTTTATATGGTGATAAACACCATTTCAGGCACGAACTGCGGGTATTTGAGTAAGTTTGTATGAAAAACATTGGGGTACTAGGTGAGGAGGTATGCGTAGGCATCTCTGGGTGTGCTGATGGGGAAAGTGAGGTCAAAGGGGTAGGGTTAGAGAGGCATGGAGTAGTACGAATCAACGTTGAATAAACGTCCGTGAGCTAAATCGACCAGGTCAAAATGTTAGAGGAAATCCTCAATGAGTATTTGCAATATGATGCCAGTAACGAGAAAATTTGAAATATATTTGGTAATTCCAAATGATAATCTGAGGGTTTCAAAACTGTGTGTGAGATTCACAGATCCAAAGGTCGCTACCATGCGGACGTCAGCAGCCTTACACTGTCAATGTCGCGTCCCAGAGAGTAGCTTGGGCAGAAGAGACTATCAAGCACCCACGTTAGTTTAGTAGCAGTCAAACAATCCAGTGCCACACACCTTGATTTGGAAAATTCTAGGTGGCAGGAACTCTTTATATGGTGATAAACACCATTTCAGGCACGAACTGCGGGTATTTGAGTAAGTTTGTATGAAAAACACTGGGGTACTAGGTGAGGAGGTATGCGTAGGCATCTCTGGGTGTGCTGATGGGGAAAGTGAGGTCAAAGGGGTAGGGTTAGAGAGGCATGGAGTAGTACGAATCAACGTTGAATAAACGTCCGTGAGCTACATCGACCAGGTCAAAATGTTAGAGAAAATCCTCAATGAGTATTTGCAATATGATGCCAGTAACGAGAAAATTTGAAATATATTTGGTATTTCCAAATGATAATGTGAGGGTTTCAAAACTGTGTGTGAGATTCACAGATCCAAAGGTCGCTACCAAGCGGACGTCAGCAGCCTTACACTGACAATGTCGCGTCCCGGAGAGTGGCTTGGGCAGAAGAGACCATCAAGCACCCACGTTAGTTTAGTAGCAGTCAAACAATCCAGTGCCAGACACCTTAATTTGGAAAATTCTAGGTGGCAGGAACTCTTTATATGGTGATAAACACCATTTCAGGCACGAACTGCGGGTATTTGAGTAAGTTTGTATGAAAAACATTGGGGTACTAGGTGAGGAGGTATGCGTAGGCATCTCTGGGTGTGCTGATGGGGAAAGTGAGGTCAAAGGGGTAGGGTTAGAGTGGCATGGAGTAGTACGAATCAACGTTGAATAAACGGTCGTGAGCTACATCGACCATGTCAAAATGTTAGAGAAAATCCTCAATGAGTATTTGCAATATGAGGCCAGTAACGAGAAAATTTGAAATATATTTGGTAATTCCAAATGATAATGTGAGGGTTTCAAAACTGTGTGTGAGATTCACAGATCCAAAGGTCGCTACCATGCAGACGTCAGCAGCCTTACACTGACAATGTCGCATTCCGGAGAGTGGCTTGGGCAGAAGAGACCATCAAGCACCCACGTTAGTTTAGTAGCAGTCAAACAATCCAGTGCCAGACACCTTAATTTGGAAAATTCTAGGTGGCAGGAACTCTTTATATGGTGATAAACACCATTTCAGGCACGAACTGCGGGTATTTGAGTAAGTTTGTATGAAAAACACTGGGGTACTAGGTGAGGAGGTATGCGTAGGCATCTCTGGGTGTGCTGATGGGGAAAGTGAGGTCAAAGGGGTAGGGTTAGAGAGGCATGGAGTAGTACGAATCAACGTTGAATAAACGTCCGTGAGCTACATCGACCATGTCAAAATGTTAGAGAAAATCCTCAATGAGTATTTGCAATATGATGCCAGTAACGAGAAATTTTGAAATATATTTGGTAATTCCAAATGATAATTTGAGGGTTTCAAAACTGTGTATGAGATTCACAGATCCAAAGGTCGCTACCATGCGGACGTCAGCAGCCTTACACTGACAATGTCGCATCCCGGAGAGTGGCTTGGGCAGAAGAGACCCTCAAGCCCCCACGTTAGTTTAGTAGCAGTCAAACAATCCAGTGCCAGACACCTTAATTTGGAAAATTCTAGGTGGCAGGAACTCTTTATATGGTGATAAACACCATTTCAGGCACGAACTGCGGGTATTTGAGTAAGTTTGTATGAAAAACAATGTGGTACTAGGTGAGGAGGTATGCGTAGGCATCTCTGGGTGTGCTAATGGGGAAAGTGAGGTCAAAGGGGTAGGGTTAGAGAGACATGGAGTAGTACGAATCAACGTTGAATAAACGTCCGTGAGCTACATCGACCAGGTCAAAATGTTAGAGAAAATCCTCAATGAGTATTTGCAATATGATGCCAGTAACAAGAAAATTTGAAATATATTTGGTTATTCCAAATAATAATGTGAGGGTTTCAAAACTGTGTGTGAGATTCACAGATCCAAAGGTCGCTAACATGCGGACGTCAACAGCCTTACACTGACAATGTCGCGTCCCGGAGAGTGGCTTGGGCAGAAGAGACCATCAAGCACCCACGTTAGTTTAGTAGCAGTCAAACAATCCAGTGCCAGAGACCTTAATTTGGAAAATTCTAGGTGGCAGGAACTCTTTATATGGTGATAAACACCATTTCAGGCACGAACTGCGGGTATTTGAGTAAGTTTGTATGAAAAACATTGGGGTACTAGGTGAGGAGGTATGCGTAGGCATCTCTGGGTGTGCTGATGGGGAAAGTGAGGTCAAAGGGGTAGGGTTAGAGAGGCATGGAGTAGTACGAATCAACGTTGAATAAACGTCCGTGAGCTAAATCGACCAGGTCAAAATGTTAGAGGAAATCCTCAATGAGTATTTGCAATATGATGCCAGTAACGAGAAAATTTGAAATATATTTGGTAATTCCAAATGATAATTTGAGGGTTTCAAAACTGTGTGTGAGATTCACAGATCCAAAGGTCGCTACCATGCGGACGTCAGCAGCCTTACACTGTCAATGTCGCGTCCCAGAGAGTAGCTTGGTCAGAAGAGACTATCAAGCACCCACGTTAGTTTAGTAGCAGTCAAACAATCCAGTGCCACACACCTTGATTTGGAAAATTCTAGGTGGCAGGAACTCTTTATATGGTGATAAACACCATTTCAGGCACGAACTGCGGGTATTTGAGTAAGTTTGTATGAAAAACACTGGGGTACTAGGTGAGGAGGTATGCGTAGGCATCTCTGGGTGTGCTGATGGGGAAAGTGAGGTCAAAGGGGTAGGGTTAGAGAGGCATGGAGTAGTACGAATCAACGTTGAATAAACGTCCGTGAGCTACATCGACCAGGTCAAAATGTTAGAGAAAATCCTCAATGAGTATTTGCAATATGATGCCAGTAACGAGAAAATTTGAAATATATTTGGTATTTCCAAATGATAATGTGAGGGTTTCAAAACTGTGTGTGAGATTCACAGATCCAAAGGTCGCTACCAAGCGGACGTCAGCAGCCTTACACTGACAATGTCGCGTCCCGGAGAGTGGCTTGGGCAGAAGAGACCATCAAGCACCCACGTTAGTTTAGTAGCAGTCAAACAATCCAGTGCCAGACACCTTAATTTGGAAAATTCTAGGTGGCAGGAACTCTTTATATGGTGATAAACACCATTTCAGGCACGAACTGCGGGTATTTGAGTAAGTTTGTATGAAAAACATTGGGGTACTAGGTGAGGAGGTATGCGTAGGCATCTCTGGGTGTGCTGATGGGGAAAGTGAGGTCAAAGGGGTAGGGTTAGAGAGGCATGGAGTAGTATGAATCAATGTTGAATAAATGTCCGTGAGCTACATCGACCAGGTTAAAATGTTAGAGAAAATACTCAATGAGTATTTGCAATATGATGCCAGTAACGAGAAAATTTGAAATATATTTGGTAATTCCAAATGATAATGTGAGGGTTTCAAAACTGTGTGTGAGATTCACAGATCCAAAGGTCGCTACCATGCGGACGTCAGCAGCCTTACACTGACAATGTCGCGTCCCGGAGAGTGGCTTGGGCAGAAGAGACCATCAAGCACCCATGCATACCAAAAATTGGAAAACTGGCCCCATGATTACGAAGGCTAAAACAGGAGTAATTGAAGCTCTATTTACCAAAGAGAGTGGGGATGGCAGTCTTGGGTAGGTTTTCTGTCTTAATAGGCATCTGATAATTTCCCTTCAGAATATTGAACATGGAGAATTCTATAACTTTGTGTAATTAGGTCACGTCAGTGATTATTGGGAGGGCATAGTGATCCAGTTATGTCTGCATGTTCAGGTGCCTCTGATCCCCCAGAGACAAAGTGTACCATCTTTCTTCAGATTGATGTATAAAGGAAAATGTTAGTTTAGTAGAAGTCAAACAATCCAGTGCCAGACACCTTAATTTGGAAAGTTCTAGGTGGCAGGAACTCTATATATGGTGATAAACACCATTTCAGGCACGAACTGCGGGTATTTGAGTAAGTTTGTATGAAAAACATTGGGGTACTAGGTGAGGAGGTATGCGTAGGCATCTCTGGGTGTGCTGGTGGGGAAAGTGAGGTCAAAGGGGTAGGGTTAGAGAGGCATGGAGTAGTACGAATCAACGTTGAATAAACGTCCGTGAGCTACATCGACCATGTCAAAATGTTAGAGAAAATCCTCAATGAGTATTTGCAATATAATGCCAGTAACGAGAAAATTTGAAATATATTTGGTAATTCCAAATGATAATGTGAGGGTTTCAAAACTGTGTATGAGATTCACAGATCCAAAGGTCGCTACCATGCGGACGTCAGCAGCCTTACACTGACAATGTCGCATCCCGGAGAGTGGCTTGGGCAGAAGAGACCCTCAAGACCCCACGTTAGTTTAGTAGCAGTCAAACAATCCAGTGCCAGACACCTTAATTTGGAAAATTCTAGGTGGCAGGAACTCTTTGAATGGTGATAAACACCATTTCAGGCACGAACTGCGGGTATTTGAGTAAGTTTGTATGAAAAACATTGTGGTACTAGGTGAGGAGGTATGCGTAGGCATCTCTGGGTGTGCTAATGGGGAAAGTGAGGTCAAAGGGGTAGGGTTAGAGAGGCATGGAGTAGTACGAATCAACGTTGAATAAACGTCCGTGAGCTACATCAACCAGGTCAAAATGTTAGAGAAAATCCTCAATGAGTATTTGCAATATGATGCCAGTAACAAGAAAATTTGAAATATATTTGGTTATTCCAAATGATAATGTGAGGGTTTCAAAACTGTGTGTGAGATTCACAGATCCAAAGGTCGCTAACATGTGGACGTCAACAGCCTTACACTGATAATGTCGCGTCCCGGAGAGTGGCTTGGGCAGAAGAGACCATCAAGCACCCATGCATACCAAAAATTGGAAAACTGGCCTCATGATTACGAAGGCTAAAACAGGAGTAATTAAAGCTCTATTTACCAAAGAGAGTGGGGATGGCAGTCTTGGGTAGGTTTTCTGTCTTAATAGGCATCTGATAATTTCCCTTCAGAATATTGAACATGGAGAATTCTATAACTTTGTGTAATTAGGTCACGTCAGTGATTATTGGGAGGGCATAGTGATCCAGTTATGTCTGCATGTTCAGGTGCCTCTGATCCGACAGAGACAAAGTGTACCATCTTTCTTCAGATTGATGTATAAAGGAAAACGTTAGTTTAGTAGCAGTCAAACAATCCAGTGCCAGACACCTTGATTTGGAAAATTCTAGGTGGCAGGAACTCTTTATATGGTGAAAAACACCATTTCAGGCACGAACTGCGGGTATTTGAGTAAGTTTGTATGAAAAACACTGGGGTACTAGGTGAGGAGGTATGCGTAGGCATCTCTGGGTGTGCTGATGGGGAAAGTGAGGTCAAAGGGGTAGGGTTAGAGAGGCATGGAGTAGTACGAATCAACGTTGAATAAACGTCCGTGAGCTACATCGACCATGTCAAAATGTTAGAGAAAATCCTCAATGAGTATTTGCAATATGATGCCAGTAACGAGAAATTTTGAAATATATTTGGTAATTCCAAATGATAATTTGAGGGTTTCAAAACTGTGTATGAGATTCACAGATCCAAAGGTCGCTACCATGCGGACGTCAGCAGCCTTACACTGACAATGTCGCATCCCGGAGAGTGGCTTGGGCAGAAGAGACCCTCAAGCCCCCACGTTAGTTTAGTAGTAGTCAAACAATCCAGTGCCAGACACCTTAATTTGGAAAATTCTAGGTGGCAGGAACTCTTTAAATGGTGATAAACACCATTTCAGGCACGAACTGCGGGTATTTGAGTAAGTTTGTATGAAAAACAATGTGGTACTAGGTGAGGAGGTATGCGTAGGCATCTCTGGGTGTGCTAATGGGGAAAGTGAGGTCAAAGGGGTAGGGTTAGAGAGACATGGAGTAGTACGAATCAACGTTGAATAAACGTCCGTGAGCTACATCGACCAGGTCAAAATGTTAGAGAAAATCCTCAATGAGTATTTGCAATATGATCCCAGTAACAAGAAAATTTGAAATATATTTGGTTATTCCAAATAATAATGTGAGGGTTTCAAAACTGTGTGTGAGATTCACAGATCCAAAGGTCGCTAACATGCGGACGTCAACAGCCTTACACTGACAATGTCGCGTCCCGGAGAATGGCTTGGGCAGAAGAGACCATCAAGCACCCACGTTAGTTTAGTAGCAGTCAAACAATCCAGTGCCAGAGACCTTAATTTGGAAAATTCTAGGTGGCAGGAACTCTTTATATGGTGATAAACACCATTTCAGGCACGAACTGCGGGTATTTGAGTAAGTTTGAATGAAAAACATTGGGGTACTAGGTGAGGAGGTATGCGTAGGCATCTCTGGGTGTGCTGATGGGGAAAGTGAGGTCAAAGGGGTAGGGTTAGAGAGGCATGGAGTAGTACGAATCAACGTTGAATAAACGTCCGTGAGCTAAATCGACCAGGTCAAAATGTTAGAGGAAATCCTCAATGAGTATTTGCAATATGATGCCAGTAACGAGAAAATTTGAAATATATTTGGTAATTCCAAATGATAATTTGAGGGTTTCAAAACTGTGTGTGAGATTCACAGATCCAAAGGTCGCTACCATGCGGACGTCAGCAGCCTTACACTGTCAATGTCGCATCCCAGAGAGTAGCTTGGGCAGAAGAGACTATCAAGCACCCACGTTAGTTTAGTAGCAGTCAAACAATCCAGTGCCACACACCTTGATTTGGAAAATTCTAGGTGGCAGGAACTCTTTATATGGTGATAAACACCATTTCAGGCACAAACTGCGGGTATTTGAGTAAGTTTGTATGAAAAACACTGGGGTACTAGGTGAGGAGGTATGCGTAGGCATCTCTGGGTGTGCTGATGGGGAAAGTGAGGTCAAAGGGGTAGGGTTAGAGAGGCATGGAGTAGTACGAATCAACGTTGAATAAACGTCCGTGAGCTACATCGACCAGGTCAAAATGTTAGAGAAAATCCTCAATGAGTATTTGCAATATGATGCCAGTAACGAGAAAATTTGAAATATATTTGGTATTTCCAAATGATAATGTGAGGGTTTCAAAACTGTGTGTGAGATTCACAGATCCAAATGTCGCTACCAAGCGGACGTCAGCAGCCTTACACTGACAATGTCGCGTCCCGGAGAGTGGCTTGGGCAGAAGAGACCATCAAGCACCCACGTTAGTTTAGTAGCAGTCAAACAATCCAGTGCCAGACACCTTAATTTGGAAAATTCTAGGTGGCAGGAACTCTTTATATGGTGATAAACACCATTTCAGGCACGAACTGCGGGTATTTGAGTAAGTTTGTATGAAAAACATTGGGGTACTAGGTGAGGAGGTATGCGTAGGCATCTCTGGGTGTGCTGATGGGGAAAGTGAGGTCAAAGGGGTAGGGTTAGAGAGGCATGGAGTAGTATGAATCAATGTTGAATAAATGTCCGTGAGCTACATCGACCAGGTTAAAATGTTAGAGAAAATACTCAATGAGTATTTGCAATATGATGCCAGTAACGAGAAAATTTGAAATATATTTGGTAATTCCAAATGATAATGTGAGGGTTTCAAAACTGTGTGTGAGATTCACAGATCCAAAGGTCGCTACCATGCGGATGTCAGCAGCCTTACACTGACAATGTCGCGTCCCGGAGAGTGGCTTGGGCAGAAGAGACCATCAAGCACCCATGCATACCAAAAATTGGAAAACTGGCCCCATGATTACGAAGGCTAAAACAGGAGTAATTGAAGCTCTATTTACCAAAGAGAGTGGGGATGGCAGTCTTGGGTAGGTTTTCTGTCTTAATAGGCATCTGATAATTTCCCTTCAGAATATTGAACATGGAGAATTCTATAACTTTGTGTAATTAGGTCACGTCAGTGATTATTGGGAGGGCATAGTGATCCAGTTATGTCTGCATGTTCAGGTGCCTCTGATCCCCCAGAGACAAAGTGTACCATCTTTCTTCAGATTGATGTATAAAGGAGAATGTTAGTTTAGTAGCAGTCAAACAATCCAGTGCCAGACACCTTAATTTGGAAAATTCTAGGTGGCAGGAACTCTATATATGGTGATAAACACCATTTCAGGCACGAACTGCGGGTATTTGAGTAAGTTTGTATGAAAAACATTGGGGTACTAGGTGAGGAGGTATGCGTAGGCATCTCTGGGTGTGCTGGTGGGGAAAGTGAGGTCAAAGGGGTAGGGTTAGAGAGGCATGGAGTAGTACGAATCAACGTTGAATAAACGTCCGTGAGCTACATCGACCATGTCAAAATGTTAGAGAAAATCCTCAATGAGTATTTGCAATATAATGCCAGTAACGAGAAAATTTGAAATATATTTGGTAATTCCAAATGATAATGTGAGGGTTTCAAAACTGTGTATGAGATTCACAGATCCAAAGGTCGCTACCATGCGGACGTCAGCAGCCTTACACTGACAATGTCGCATCCCGGAGAGTGGCTTGGGCAGAAGAGACCCTCAAGCCCCCACGTTAGTTTAGTAGCAGTCAAACAATCCAGTGCCAGACACCTTAATTTGGAAAATTCTAGGTGGCAGGAACTCTTTAAATGGTGATAAACACCATTTCAGGCACGAACTGCGGGTATTTGAGTAAGTTTGTATGAAAAACATTGTGGTACTAGGTGAGGAGGTATGCGTAGGTATCTCTGGGTGTGCTAATGGGGAAAGTGAGGTCAGAGGGGTAGGGTTAGAGAGGCATGGAGTAGTACGAATCAACGTTGAATAAACGTCCGTGAGCTACATCGACCAGGTCAAAATGTTAGAGAAAATCCTCAATGAGTATTTGCAATATGATGCCAGTAACAAGAAAATTTGAAATATATTTGGTTATTCCAAATGATAATGTGAGGGTTTCAAAACTGTGTGTGAGATTCACAGATCCAAAGGTCGCTAACATGTGGACGTCAACAGCCTTACACTGATAATGTCGCGTCCCGGAGAGTGGCTTGGGCAGAAGAGACCATCAAGCACCCATGCATACCAAAAATTGGAAAACTGGCCTCATGATTACGAAGATTAAAACAGGAGTAATTAAAGCTCTATTTACCAAAGAGAGTGGGGATGGCAGTCTTGGGTAGGTTTTCTGTCTTAATAGGCATCTGATAATTTCCCTTCAGAATATTGAACATGGAGAATTCTATAACTTTGTGTAATTAGGTCACGTCAGTGATTATTGGGAGGGCATAGTGATCCAGTTATGTCTGCATGTTCAGGTGCCTCTGATCCGACAGAGACAAAGTGTACCATCTTTCTTCAGATTGATGTATAAAGGAAAACGTTAGTTTAGTAGCAGTCAAACAATCCAGTGCCAGACACCTTAATTTG
This sequence comes from Palaemon carinicauda, assembly GCF_036898095.1. Lineage (NCBI taxonomy): Eukaryota > Metazoa > Arthropoda > Malacostraca > Decapoda > Palaemonidae > Palaemon > Palaemon carinicauda. Next base: position 54,389,922 of record NC_090734.1, read on the forward strand.
GAAAATTCTAGGTGGCAGGAACTCTTTATGTAGTGATAAACACCATCTCAGGCACGAACTGCTGGTATTTGAGTAAGTTTGTATGAAAAACATTGGGGTACTAGGTGAGGAGGTATGCGTAGGCATCTCTGGGTTTGCTGATGGGGAAAGTGAGGTCAAAGGAGTAGGGTTAGAGAGGCATGGAGTAGTACGAATCAACGTTGAATAAACGTCCGTGAGCTACATCGACCATGTCAAAATGTTAGAAAAAGTCCTCAATGAGTATTTGCAATATGATGCCAGTAACGAGAAAATTTGAAATATATTTGGTAATTCCAAATAATAATGTGAGGGTTTCAAAACTGTGTGTGAGATTCACAGATCCAAAGGTCGCTACCATGCGGACGTCAGCAGCCTTACACTGACAATGTCGCGTCCCGGAGAGAGGCTTGGGCAGAAGAGACCATCAAGCACCCACGTTAGTTTAGTAGCAGTCAAACAATCCAGTGCCACACACCTTAATTTGGAAAATTCTAGGTGGCAGGAACTCTTTATATGGTGATAAACACCATTTCAGGCACGAACTGCGGGTATTTGAGTAAGTTTGTATGAAAAACATTGGGGTACTAGGTGAGGAGGTATGCGTAGGCATCTCTGGGTGTGCTGATGGGGAAAGTGAGGTCAAAGGGGTAGGGTTAGAGAGGCATGGAGTAGTACGAATCAACGTTGAATAAACGTCCGTGAGCTACATCGACCAGGTTAAAATGTTAGAGAAAATCCTCAATGAGTATTTGCAATATGATGCCAGTAACGAGAAAATTTGAAATATATTTGGTAATTCCAAATGATAATGTGAGGGTTTCAAAACTGTGTGTGAGATTCACAGATCCAAAGGTCGCTACCATGCGGACGTCAGCAGCCTTACACTGACAATGTCGTGTCCCGGAGAGTGGCTTGGGCAGAAGAGACCATCAAGCACCCATGCATACCAAAAATTGGGAAACTGGCCCCATGATTACGAAGGCTAAAACAGGAGTAATTGAAGCTCTATTTACCAAAGAGAGTGGGGATGGCAGTCTTGGGTAGGTTTTCTGTCTTAATAGGCATCTGATAATTTCCCTTCAGAATATTGAACATTGAGAATTCTATAACTTTGTGTAATTAGGTCACGTCAGTGATTATTGGGAGGGCATAGTGATCCAGTTATGTCTGCATGTTCAGGTGCCTCTGATCCCCCAGAGACAAAGTGTACCATCTTTTTTCAGATTGATGTATAAAGGAAAACGTTAGTTTAGTAGCAGTCAAACAATCCAGTGCCAGACACCTTAATTTGGAAAATTCTAGGTGGCAGGAACTCTTTATATGGTGATAAACACCATTTCAGGCACGAACTGCGGGTATTTGAGTAAGTTTGTATGAAAAACATTGGGGTACTAGGTGAGGAGGTATGCGTAGGCATCTCTGGGTGTGCTGATGGGGAAAGTGAGGTCAAAGGGGTAGGGTTAGAGTGGCATGGAGTAGTACGAATCAACGTTGAATAAACGGTCGTGAGCTACATCGACCATGTCAAAATGTTAGAGAAAATCCTCAATGAGTATTTGCAATATGATGCCAGTAACGAGAAAATTTGAAATATATTTGGTAATTCCAAATGATAATGTGAGGGTTTCAAAACTGTGTGTGAGATTCACAGATCCAAAGGTCGCTACCATGCAGACGTCAGCAGCCTTACACTGACAATGTCGCATTCCGGAGAGTGGCTTGGGCAGAAGAGACCATCAAGCACCCACGTTAGTTTAGTAGCAGTCAAACAATCCAGTGCCACACACCTTAATTTGGAAAATTCTAGGTGGCAGGAACTCTTTATATGGTGATAAACACCATTTCAGGCACGAACTGCGGGTATTTGAGTAAGTTTGTATGAAAAACACTGGGGTACTAGGTGAGGAGGTATGCGTAGGCATCTCTGGGTGTGCTGATGGGGAAAGTGAGGTCAAAGGGGTAGGGTTAGAGAGGCATGGAGTAGTACGAATCAACGTTGAATAAACGTCCGTGAGCTACATCGACCATGTCAAAATGTTAGAGAAAATCCTCAATGAGTATTTGCAATATGATGCCAGTAACGAGAAATTTTGAAATATATTTGGTAATTCCAAATGATAATTTGAGGGTTTCAAAACTGTGTGTGAGATTCACAGATCCAAAGGTCGCTACCATGCAGACGTCAGCAGCCTTACACTGACAATGTCGCATCCCGGAGAGTGGCTTGGGCAGAAGAGACCATCAAGCACTCATGTTAGTTTAGTAGCAGTCAAACAATCCAGTGCCACACACCTTAATTTGGAAAATTCTAGGTGGCAGGAACTCTTTATATGGTGATAAACACCATTTCAGGCACGAACTGCGGGTATTTGAGTAAGTTTGTATGAAAAACACTGGGGTACTAGGTGAGGAGGTATGTGTAGGCATCTCTGGGTGTGCTGATGGGGAAAGTGAGGTCAAAGGGGTAGGGTTAGAGAGGCATGGAGTAGTACGAATCAACGTTGAATAAACGTCCGTGAGCTACATCAACCAGGTCAAAATGTTAGAGAAAATCCTCCATGAGTATTTGCAATATGATGCCAGTAACGAGAAAATTTGAAATATATTTGGTATTTCCAAATGATAATGTGAGGGTTTCAAAACTGTGTGTGAGATTCACAGATCCAAAGGTCGCTACCAAGCGGACGTCAGCAGCCTTACACTGACAATGTCGCGTCCCGGAGAGTGGCTTGGGCAGAAGAGACCATCAAGCACCCACGTTAGTTTAGTAGCAGTCAAACAATCCAGTGCCAGACACCTTAATTTGGAAAATTTTAGGTGGCAGGAACTCTTTATATGGTGATAAACACCATTTCAGGCACGAACTGCGGGTATTTGAGTAAGTTTGTATGAAAAACATTGGGGTACTAGGTGAGGAGGTATGCGTAGGCATCTCTGGGTGTGCTGATGGGGAAAGTGAGGTCAAAGGGGTAGGGTTAGAGAGGCATGGAGTAGTACGAATCAACGTTGAATAAACGTCCGTGAGCTACATCGACCAGGTTAAAATGTTAGAGAAAATCCTCAATGAGTATTTGCAATATGATGCCAGTAACGAGAAAATTTGAAATATATTTGGTAATTCCAAATGATAATGTGAGGGTTTCAAAACTGTGTGTGAGATTCACAGATCCAAAGGTCGCTACCATGCGGACGTCAGCAGCCTTACACTGACAATGTCGTGTCCCGGAGAGTGGCTTGGGCAGAAGAGACCATCAAGCACCCATGCATACCAAAAATTGGGAAACTGGCCCCATGATTACGAAGGCTAAAACAGGAGTAATTGAAGCTCTATTTACCAAAGAGAGTGGGGATGGCAGTTTTGGGTAGGTTTTCTGTCTTAATAGGCATCTGATAATTTCCCTTCAGAATATTGAACATTGAGAATTCTATAACTTTGTGTAATTAGGTCACGTCAGTGATTATTGGGAGGGCATAGTGATCCAGTTATGTCTGCATGTTCAGGTGCCTCTGATCCCCCAGAGACAAAGTGTACCATCTTTTTTCAGATTGATGTATAAAGGAAAACGTTAGTTTAGTAGCAGTCAAACAATCCAGTGCCAGACACCTTAATTTGGAAAATTCTAGGTGGCAGGAACTCTTTATATGGTGATAAACACCATTTCAGGCACGAACTGCGGGTATTTGAGTAAGTTTGTATGAAAAACATTGGGGTACTAGGTGAGGAGGTATGCGTAGGCATCTCTGGGTGTGCTGATGGGGAAAGTGAGGTCAAAGGGGTAGGGTTAGAGTGGCATGGAGTAGTACGAATCAACGTTGAATAAACGGTCGTGAGCTACATCGACCATGTCAAAATGTTAGAGAAAATCCTCAATGAGTATTTGCAATATGATGCCAGTAACGAGAAAATTTGAAATATATTTGGTAATTCCAAATGATAATGTGAGGGTTTCAAAACTGTCTGTGAGATTCACAGATCCAAAGGTCGCTACCATGCAGACGTCAGCAGCCTTACACTGACAATGTCGCATTCCGGAGAGTGGCTTGGGCAGAAGAGACCATCAAGCACCCACGTTAGTTTAGTAGCAGTCAAATAATCCAGTGCCAGACACCTTAATTTGGAAAATTCTAGGTGGCAGGAACTCTTTATATGGTGATAAACACCATTTCAGGCACGAACTGCGGGTATTTGAGTAAGTTTGTATGAAAAACACTGGGGTACTAGGTGAGGAGGTATGCGTAGGCATCTCTGGGTGTGCTGATGGGGAAAGTGAGGTCAAAGGGGTAGGGTTAGAGAGGCATGGAGTAGTACGAATCAACGTTGAATAAACGTCCGTGAGCTACATCGACCATGTCAAAATGTTAGAGAAAATCCTCAATGAGTATTTGCAATATGATGCCAGTAACGAGAAATTTTGAAATATATTTGGTAATTCCAAATGATAATTTGAGGGTTTCAAAACTGTGTGTGAGATTCACAGATCCAAAGGTCGCTACCATGCAGACGTCAGCAGCCTTACACTGACAATGTCGCATCCCGGAGAGTGGCTTGGGCAGAAGAGACCATCAAGCACTCATGTTAGTTTAGTAGCAGTGAAACAATCCAGTGCCACACACCTTAATTTGGAAAATTCTAGGTGGCAGGAACTCTTTATATGGTGATAAACACCATTTCAGGCACGAACTGCGGGTATTTGAGTAAGTTTGTATGAAAAACACTGGGGTACTAGGTGAGGAGGTATGCGTAGGCATCTCTGGGTGTGCTGATGGGGAAAGTGAGGTCAAAGGGGTAGGGTTAGAGAGGCATGGAGTAGTACGAATCAACGTTGAATAAACGTCCGTGAGCTACATCGACCAGGTCAAAATGTTAGAGAAAATCCTCAATGAGTATTTGCAATATGATGCCAGTAACGAGAAAATTTGAAATATATTTGGTATTTCCAAATGATAATGTGAGGGTTTCAAAACTGTGTGTGAGATTCACAGATCCAAAGGTCGCTACCAAGCGGACGTCAGCAGCCTTACACTGACAATGTCGCGTCCCGGAGAGTGGCTTGGGCAGAAGAGACCATCAAGCACCCACGTTAGTTTAGTAGCAGTCAAACAATCCAGTGCCAGACACCTTAATTTGGAAAATTCTAGGTGGCAGGAACTCTTTATATGGTGATAAACACCATTTCAGGCACGAACTGCGGGTATTTGAGTAAGTTTGTATGAAAAACATTGGGGTACTAGGTGAGGAGGTATGCGTAGGCATCTCTGGGTGTGCTGATGGGGAAAGTGAGGTCAAAGGGGTAGGGTTAGAGAGGCATGGAGTAGTATGAATCAATGTTGAATAAATGTCCGTGAGCTACATCGACCAGGTTAAAATGTTAGAGAAAATACTCAATGAGTATTTGCAATATGATGCCAGTAACGAGAAAATTTGAAATATATTTGGTAATTCCAAATGATAATGTGAGGGTTTCAAAACTGTGTGTGAGATTCACAGATCCAAAGGTCGCTACCATGCGGACGTCAGCAGCCTTACACTGACAATGTCGCGTCCCGGAGAGTGGCTTGGGCAGAAGAGACCATCAAGCACCCATGCATACCAAAAATTGGAAAACTGGCCCCATGATTACGAAGGCTAAAACAGGAGTAATTGAAGCTCTATTCACCAAAGAGAGTGGGGATAGCAGTCTTGGGTAGGTTTTCTGTCTTAATAGGCATCTGATAATTTCCCTTCAGAATATTGAACATGGAGAATTCTATAACTTTGTGTAATTAGGTCACGTCAGTGATTATTGGGAGGGCATAGTGATCCAGTTATGTCTGCATGTTCAGGTGCCTCTGATCCACCAGAGACAAAGTGTACCATCTTTCTTAAGATTGATGTATAAAGGAAAATGTTAGTTTAGTAGCAGTCAAACAATCCAGTGCCAGACTCCTTAATTTGGAAAATTCTAGGTGGCAGGAACTCTTTATATGGTGATAAACACCATTTCAGGCACGAACTGCGGGTATTTGAGTAAGTTTGTATGAAAAACATTGGGGTACTAGGTGAGGAGGTATGCGTAGGCATCTCTGGGTGTGCTGGTGGGGAAAGTGAGGTCAAAGGGGTAGGGTTAGAGAGGCATGGAGTAGTACGAATCAACGTTGAATAAACGTCCGTGAGCTACATCGACCATGTCAAAATGTTAGAGAAAATCCTCAATGAGTATTTGCAATATAATGCCAGTAACGAGAAAATTTGAAATATATTTGGTAATTCCAAATGATAATGTGAGGGTTTCAAAACTGTGTATGAGATTCACAGATCCAAAGGTCGCTACCATGCGGACGTCAGCAGCCTTACACTGACAATGTCGCATCCCGGAGAGTGGCTTGGGCAGAAGAGACCCTCAAGCCCCCACGTTAGTTTAGTAGCAGTCAAACAATCCAGTGCCAGACACCTTAATTTGGAAAATTCTAGGTGGCAGGAACTCTTTAAATGGTGATAAACACCATTTCAGGCACGAACTGCGGGTATTTGAGTAAGTTTGTATGAAAAACATTGTGGTACTAGGTGAGGAGGTATGCGTAGGCATCTCTGGGTGTGTTAATGGGGAAAGTGAGGTCAAAGGGGTAGGGTTAGAGAGACATGGAGTAGTACGAATCAACGTTGAATAAACGTCCGTGAGCTACATCGACCAGGTCAAAATGTTAGAGAAAATCCTCAATGAGTATTTGCAATATGATGCCAGTAACAAGAAAATTTGAAATATATTTGGTTATTCCAAATGATAATGTGAGGGTTTCAAAACTGTGTGTGAGATTCACAGATCCAAAGGTCGCTAACATGCGGACGTCAACAGCCTTACACTGACAATGTCGCGTCCCGGAGAGTGGCTTGGGCAGAAGAGACCATCAAGCACCCACGTTAGTTTAGTAGCAGTCAAACAATCCAGTGCCAGAGACCTTAATTTGGAAAATTCTAGGTGGCAGGAACTCTTTATATGGTGATAAACACCATTTCAGGCACGAACTGCGGGTATTTGAGTAAGTTTGTATGAAAAACATTGGGGTACTAGGTGAGGAGGTATGCGTAGGCATCTCTGGGTGTGCTGATGGGGAAAGTGAGGTCAAAGGGGTAGGGTTAGAGAGGCATGGAGTAGTACGAATCAACGTTGAATAAACGTCCGTGAGCTAAATCGACCAGGTCAAAATGTTAGAGGAAATCCTCAATGAGTATTTGCAATATGATGCCAGTAACGAGAAAATTTGAAATATATTTGGTAATTCCAAATGATAATCTGAGGGTTTCAAAACTGTGTGTGAGATTCAAAGATCCAAAGGTTGCTACCATGCGGACGTCAGCAGCCTTACACTGTCAATGTCGCGTCCCAGAGAGTAGCTTGGGCAGAAGAGACTATCAAGCACCCACGTTAGTTTAGTAGCAGTCAAACAATCCAGTGCCACACACCTTGATTTGGAAAATTCTAGGTGGCAGGAACTCTTTATATGGTGATAAACACCATTTCAGGCACGAACTGCGGGTATTTAAGTAAGTTTGTATGAAAAACACTGGGGTACTAGGTGAGGAGGTATGCGTAGGCATCTCTGGGTGTGCTGATGGGGAAAGTGAGGTCAAAGGGGTAGGGTTAGAGAGGCATGGAGTAGTACGAATCAACGTTGAATAAACGTCCGTGAGCTACATCGACCAGGTCAAAATGTTAGAGAAAATCCTCAATGAGTATTTGCAATATGATGCCAGTAACGAGAAAATTTGAAATATATTTGGTATTTCCAAATGATAATGTGAGGGTTTCAAAACTGTGTGTGAGATTCACAGATCCAAATGTCGCTACCAAGCAGACGTCAGCAGCCTTACACTGACAATGTCGCGTCCCGGAGAGTGGCTTGGGCAGAAGAGACCATCAAGCACCCACGTTAGTTTAGTAGCAGTCAAACAATCCAGTGCCAGACACCTTAATTTGGAAAATTCTAGGTGGCAGGAACTCTTTATATGGTGATAAACACCATTTCAGGCACGAACTGCGGGTATTTGAGTAAGTTTGTATGAAAAACATTGGGGTACTAGGTGAGGAGGTATGCGTAGGCATCTCTGGGTGTGCTGATGGGGAAAGTGAGGTCAAAGGGGTAGGGTTAGAGAGGCATGGAGTAGTATGAATCAATGTTGAATAAATGTCCGTGAGCTACATCGACCATGTTAAAATGTTAGAGAAAATCCTCAATGAGTATTTGCAATATGATGCCAGTAACGAGAAAATTTGAAATATATTTGGTAATTCCAAATGATAATGTGAGGGTTTCAAAACTGTGTGTGAGATTCACAGATCCAAAGGTCGCTACCATGCGGACGTCAGCAGCCTTACACTGACAATGTCGTGTCCCGGAGAGTGGCTTGGGCAGAAGAGACCATCAAGCACCCATGCATACCAAAAATTGGGAAACTGGCCCCATGATTACGAAGGCTAAAACAGGAGTAATTGAAGATCTATTTACCAAAGAGAGTGGGGATGGCAGTCTTGGGTAGGTTTTCTGTCTTAATAGGCATCTGATAATTTCCCTTCAGAATATTGAACATTGAGAATTCTATAACTTTGTGTAATTAGGTCACGTCAGTGATTATTGGGAGGGCATAGTGATCCAGTTATGTCTGCATGTTCAGGTGCCTCTGATCCCCCAGAGACAAAGTGTACCATCTTTTTTCAGATTGATGTATAAAGGAAAACGTTAGTTTAGTAGCAGTCAAACAATCCAGTGCCAGACACCTTAATTTGGAAAATTCTAGGTGGCAGGAACTCTTTATATGGTGATAAACACCATTTCAGGCACGAACTGCGGGTATTTGAGTAAGTTTGTATGAAAAACATTGGGGTACTAGGTGAGGAGGTATGCGTAGGCATCTCTGGGTGTGCTGATGGGGAAAGTGAGGTCAAAGGGGTAGGGTTAGAGTGGCATGGAGTAGTACGAATCAACGTTGAATAAACGGTCGTGAGCTACATCGACCATGTCAAAATGTTAGAGAAAATCCTCAATGAGTATTTGCAATATGATGCCAGTAACGAGAAAATTTGAAATATATTTGGTAATTCCAAATGATAATGTGAGGGTTTCAAAACTGTGTGTGAGATTCACAGATCCAAAGGTCGCTACCATGCAGACGTCAGCAGCCTTACACTGACAGTGTCGCATTCCGGAGAGTGGCTTGGGCAGAAGAGACCATCAAGCACCCACGTTAGTTTAGTAGCAGTCAAACAATCCAGTGCCAGACACCTTAATTTGGAAAATTCTAGGTGGCAGGAACTCTTTATATGGTGATAAACACCATTTCAGGCACGAACTGCGGGTATTTGAGTAAGTTTGTATGAAAAACACTGGGGTACTAGGTGAGGAGGTATGCGTAGGCATCTCTGGGTGTGCTGATGGGGAAAGTGAGGTCAAAGGGGTAGGGTTAGAGAGGCATGGAGTAGTACGAATCAACGTTGAATAAACGTCCGTGAGCTACATCGACCATGTCAAAATGTTAGAGAAAATCCTCAATGAGTATTTGCAATATGATGCCAGTAACGAGAAATTTTGAAATATATTTGGTAATTCCAAATGATAATTTGAGGGTTTCAAAACTGTGTGTGAGATTCACAGATCCAAAGGTCGCTACCATGCAGACGTCAGCAGCCTTACACTGACAATGTCGCATCCCGGAGAGTGGCTTGGGCAGAAGAGACCATCAAGCACTCATGTTAGTTTAGTAGCAGTGAAACAATCCAGTGCCACACACCTTAATTTGGAAAATTCTAGGTGGCAGGAACTCTTTATATGGTGATAAACACCATTTCAGGCACGAACTGCGGGTATTTGAGTAAGTTTGTATGAAAAACACTGGGGTACTAGGTGAGGAGGTATGCGTAGGCATCTCTGGGTGTGCTGATGGGGAAAGTGAGGTCAAAGGGGTAGGGTTAGAGAGGCATGGAGTAGTACGAATCAACGTTGAATAAACGTCCGTGAGCTACATCGACCAGGTCAAAATGTTAGAGAAAATCCTCAATGAGTATTTGTAATATGATGCCAGTAACGAGAACATTTGAAATATATTTGGTATTTCCAAATGATATTGTGAGGGTTTCAAAACTGTGTGTGAGATTCACAGATCCAAAGGTCGCTACCAAGCGGACGTCAGCAGCCTTACACTGACAATGTCGCGTCCCGGAGAGTGGCTTGGGCAGAAGAGACCATCAAGCACCCACGTTAGTTTAGTAGCAGTCAAACAATCCAGTGCCAGACACCTTAATTTGGAAAATTCTAGGTGGCAGGAACTCTTTATATGGTGATAAACACCATTTCAGGCACGAACTGCGGGTATTTGAGTAAGTTTGTATGAAAAACATTGGGGTACTAGGTGAGGAGGTATGCGTAGGCATCTCTGGGTGTGCTGATGGGGAAAGTGAGGTCAAAGGGGTAGGGTTAGAGAGGCATGGAGTAGTATGAATCAATGTTGAATAAATGTCCGTGAGCTACATCGACCAGGTTAAAATGTTAGAGAAAATACTCAATGAGTATTTGCAATATGATGCCAGTAACGAGAAAATTTGAAATATATTTGGTAATTCCAAATGATAATGTGAGGGTTTCAAAACTGTGTGTGAGATTCACAGATCCAAAGGTCGCTACCATGCGGACGTCAGCAGCCTTACACTGACAATGTCGCGTCCCGGAGAGTGGCTTGGGCAGAAGAGACCATCAAGCACCCATGCATACCAAAAATTGGAAAACTGGCCCCATGATTACGAAGGCTAAAACAGGAGTAATTGAAGCTCTATTCACCAAAGAGAGTGGGGATAGCAGTCTTGGGTAGGTTTTCTGTCTTAATAGGCATCTGATAATTTCCCTTCAGAATATTGAACATGGAGAATTCTATAACTTTGTGTAATTAGGTCACGTCAGTGATTATTGGGAGGGCATAGTGATCCAGTTATGTCTGCATGTTCAGGTGCCTCTGATCCCCCAGAGACAAAGTGTACCATCTTTCTTCAGATTGATGTATAAAGGAAAATGTTAGTTTAGTAGCAGTCAAACAATCCAGTGCCAGACTCCTTAATTTGGAAAATTCTAGGTGGCAGGAACTCTTTATATGGTGATAAACACCATTTCAGGCACGAACTGCGGGTATTTGAGTAAGTTTGTATGAAAAACATTGGGGTACTAGGTGAGGAGGTATGCGTAGGCATCTCTGGGTGTGCTGGTGGGGAAAGTGAGGTCAAAGGGGTAGGGTTAGAGAGGCATGGAGTAGTACGAATCAACGTTGAATAAACGTCCGTGAGCTACATCGACCATGTCAAAATGTTAGAGAAAATCCTCAATGAGTATTTGCAATATAATGCCAGTAACGAGAAAATTTGAAATATATTTGGTAATTCCAAATGATAATTTGAGGGTTTCAAAACTGTGTATGAGATTCACAGATCCAAAGGTCGCTACCATACGGACGTCAGCAGCCTTACACTGACAATGTCGCATCCCGGAGAGTGGCTTGGGCAGAAGAGACCCTCAAGCCCCCACGTTAGTTTAGTAGCAGTCAAACAATCCAGTGCCAGACACCTTAATTTGGAAAATTCTAGGTGGCACGAACTCTTTAAATGGTGATAAACACCATTTCAGGCACGAACTGCGGGTATTTGAGTAAGTTTGTATGAAAAACATTGGGGTACTAGGTGAGGAGGTATGCGTAGGCATCTCTGGGTGTGCTGATGGGGAAAGTGAGGTCAAAGGGGTAGGGTTAGAGAGGCATGGAGTAGTACGAATCAACGTTGAATAAACGTCCGTGAGCTAAATCGACCAGGTCAAAATGTTAGAGAAAATCCTCAATGAGTATTTGCAATATGATGCCAGTAACGAGAAAATTTGAAATATATTTGGTAATTCCAAATGATAATCTGAGGGTTTCAAAACTGTGTGTGAGATTCACAGATCCAAAGGTCGCTACCATGCGGACGTCAGCAGCCTTACACTGTCAATGTCGCGTCCCAGAGAGTAGCTTGGGCAGAAGAGACTATCAAGCACCCACGTTAGTTTAGTAGCAGTCAAACAATCCAGTGCCACACACCTTGATTTGGAAAATTCTAGGTGGCAGGAACTCTTTATATGGTGATAAACACCATTTCAGGCACGAACTGCGGGTATTTGAGTAAGTTTGTATGAAAAACACTGGGGTACTAGGTGAGGAGGTATGCGTAGGCATCTCTGGGTGTGCTGAGGGGGAAAGTGAGGTCAAAGGGGTAGGGTTAGAGAGGCATGGAGTAGTACGAATCAACGTTGAATAAACGTCCGTGAGCTACATCGACCAGGTCAAAATGTTAGAGAAAATCCTCAATGAGTATTTGCAATATGATGCCAGTAACGAGAAAATTTGAAATATATTTGGTATTTCCAAATGATAATGTGAGGGTTTCAAAACTGTGTGTGAGATTCACAGATCCAAATGTCGCTACCAAGCGGACGTCAGCAGCCTTACACTGACAATGTCGCGTCCCGGAGAGTGGCTTGGGCAGAAGAGACCATCAAGCACCCACGTTAGTTTAGTAGCAGTCAAACAATCCAGTGCCAGACACCTTAATTTGGAAAATTCTAGGTGGCAGGAACTCTTTATATGGTGATAAACACCATTTCAGGCACGAACTGCGGGTATTTGAGTAAGTTTGTATGAAAAACATTGGGGTACTAGGTGAGGAGGTATGCGTAGGCATCTCTGGGTGTGCTGATGGGGAAAGTGAGGTCAAAGGGGTAGGGTTAGAGAGGCATGGAGTAGTATGAATCAATGTTGAATAAATGTCCGTGAGCTACATCGACCAGGTTAAAATGTTAGAGAAAATCCTCAATGAGTATTTGCAATATGATGCCAGTAACGAGAAAATTTGAAATATATTTGGTAATTCCAAATGATAATGTGAGGGTTTCAAAACTGTGTGTGAGATTCACAGATCCAAAGGTCGCTACCATGCGGACGTCAGCAGCCTTACACTGACAATGTCGTGTCCCGGAGAGTGGCTTGGGCAGAAGAGACCATCAAGCACCCATGCATACCAAAAATTGGGAAACTGGCCCCATGATTACGAAGGCTAAAACAGGAGTAATTGAAGCTCTATTTACCAAAGAGAGTGGGGATGGCAGTCTTGGGTAGGTTTTCTGTCTTAATAGGCATCTGATAATTTCCCTTCAGAATATTGAACATTGAGAATTCTATAACTTTGTGTAATTAGGTCACGTCAGTGATTATTGGGAGGGCATAGTGATCCAGTTATGTCTGCATGTTCAGGTGCCTCTGATCCCCCAGAGACAAAGTGTACCATCTTTTTTCAGATTGATGTATATAGGAAAACGTTAGTTTAGTAGCAGTCAAACAATCCAGTGCCAGACACCTTAATTTGGAAAATTCTAGGTGGCAGGAACTCTTTATATGGTGATAAACACCATTTCAGGCACGAACTGCGGGTATTTGAGTAAGTTTGTATGAAAAACATTGGGGTACTAGGTGAGGAGGTATGCGTAGGCATCTCTGGGTGTGCTGATGGGGAAAGTGAGGTCAAAGGGGTAGGGTTAGAGTGGCATGGAGTAGTACGAATCAACGTTGAATAAACGGTCGTGAGCTACATCGACCATGTCAAAATGTTAGAGAAAATCCTCAATGAGTATTTGCAATATGATGCCAGTAACGAGAAAATTTGAAATATATTTGGTAATTCCAAATGATAATGTGAGGGTTTCAAAACTGTGTGTGAGATTCACAGATCCAAAGGTCGCTACCATGCAGACGTCAGCAGCCTTACACTGACAGTGTCGCATTCCGGAGAGTGGCTTGGGCAGAAGAGACCATCAAGCACCCACGTTAGTTTAGTAGCAGTCAAACAATCCAGTGCCAGACACCTTAATTTGGAAAATTCTAGGTGGCAGGAACTCTTTATATGGTGATAAACACCATTTCAGGCACGAACTGCGGGTATTTGAGTAAGTTTGTATGAAAAACACTGGGGTACTAGGTGAGGAGGTATGCGTAGGCATCTCTGGGTGTGCTGATGGGGAAAGTGAGGTCAAAGGGGTAGGGTTAGAGAGGCATGGAGTAGTACGAATCAACGTTGAATAAACGTCCGTGAGCTACATCGACCATGTCAAAATGTTAGAGAAAATCCTCAATGAGTATTTGCAATATGATGCCAGTAACGAGAAATTTTGAAATATATTTGGTAATTCCAAATGATAATTTGAGGGTTTCAAAACTGTGTGTGAGATTCACAGATCCAAAGGTCGCTACCATGCAGACGTCAGCAACCTTACACTGACAATGTCGCATCCCGGAGAGTGGCTTGGGCAGAAGAGACCATCAAGCACTCATGTTAGTTTAGTAGCAGTGAAACAATCCAGTGCCACACACCTTAATTTGGAAAATTCTAGGTGGCAGGAACTCTTTATATGGTGATAAACACCATTTCAGGCACGAACTGCGGGTATTTGAGTAAGTTTGTATGAAAAACACTGGGGTACTAGGTGAGGAGGTATGCGTAGGCATCTCTGGGTGTGCTGATGGGGAAAGTGAGGTCAAAGGGGTAGGGTTAGAGAGGCATGGAGTAGTACGAATCAACGTTGAATAAACGTCCGTGAGCTACATCGACCAGGTCAAAATGTTAGAGAAAATCCTCAATGAGTATTTGTAATATGATGCCAGTAACGAGAAAATTTGAAATATATTTGGTATTTCCAAATGATATTGTGAGGGTTTCAAAACTGTGTGTGAGATTCACAGATCCAAAGGTCGCTACCAAGCGGACGTCAGCAGCCTTACACTGACAATGTCGCGTCCCGGAGAGTGGCTTGGGCAGAAGAGACCATCAAGCACCCACGTTAGTTTAGTAGCAGTCAAACAATCCAGTGCCAGACACCTTAATTTGGAAAATTCTAGGTGGCAGGAACTCTTTATATGGTGATAAACACCATTTCAGGCACGAACTGCGGGTATTTGAGTAAGTTTGTATGAAAAACATTGGGGTACTAGGTGAGGAGGTATGCGTAGGCATCTCTGGGTGTGCTGATGGGGAAAGTGAGGTCAAAGGGGTAGGGTTAGAGAGGCATGGAGTAGTATGAATCAATGTTGAATAAATGTCCGTGAGCTACATCGACCAGGTTAAAATGTTAGAGAAAATACTCAATGAGTATTTGCAATATGATGCCAGTAACGAGAAAATTTGAAATATATTTGGTAATTCCAAATGATAATGTGAGGGTTTCAAAACTGTGTGTGAGATTCACAGATCCAAAGGTCGCTACCATGCGGACGTCAGCAGCCTTACACTGACAATGTCGCGTCCCGGAGAGTGGCTTGGGCAGAAGAGACCATCAAGCACCCATGCATACCAAAAATTGGAAAACTGGCCCCATGATTGCGAAGGCTAAAACAGGAGTAATTGAAGCTCTATTCACCAAAGAGAGTGGGGATAGCAGTCTTGGGTAGGTTTTCTGTCTTAATAGGCATCTGATAATTTCCCTTCAGAATATTGAACATGGAGAATTCTATAACTTTGTGTAATTAGGTCACGTCAGTGATTATTGGGAGGGCATAGTGATCCAGTTATGTCTGCATGTTCAGGTGCCTCTGATCCCCCAGAGACAAAGTGTACCATCTTTCTTCAGATTGATGTATAAAGGAAAATGTTAGTTTAGTAGCAGTCAAACAATCCAGTGCCAGACTCCTTAATTTGGAAAATTCTAGGTGGCAGGAACTCTTTATATGGTGATAAACACCATTTCAGGCACGAACTGCGGGTATTTGAGTAAGTTTGTATGAAAAACATTGGGGTACTAGGTGAGGAGGTATGCGTAGGCATCTCTGGGTGTGCTGGTGGGGAAAGTGAGGTCAAAGGGGTAGGGTTAGAGAGGCATGGAGTAGTACGAATCAACGTTGAATAAACGTCCGTGAGCTACATCGACCATGTCAAAATGTTAGAGAAAATCCTCAATGAGTATTTGCAATATAATGCCAGTAACGAGAAAATTTGAAATATATTTGGTAATTCCAAATGATAATGTGAGGGTTTCAAAACTGTGTATGAGATTCACAGATCCAAAGGTCGCTACCATGCGGACGTCAGCAGCCTTACACTGACAATGTCGCATCCCGGAGAGTGGCTTGGGCAGAAGAGACCCTCAAGCCCCCACGTTAGTTTAGTAGCAGTCAAACAATCCAGTGCCAGACACCTTAATTTGGAAAATTCTAGGTGGCACGAACTCTTTAAATGGTGATAAACACCATTTCAGGCACGAACTGCGGGTATTTGAGTAAGTTTGTATGAAAAACATTGGGGTACTAGGTGAGGAGGTATGCGTAGGCATCTCTGGGTGTGCTGATGGGGAAAGTGAGGTCAAAGGGGTAGGGTTAGAGAGGCATGGAGTAGTACGAATCAACGTTGAATAAACATCCGTGAGCTAAATCGACCAGGTCAAAATGTTAGAGAAAATCCTCAATGAGTATTTGCAATATGATGCCAGTAACGAGAAAATTTGAAATATATTTGGTAATTCCAAATGATAATCTGAGGGTTTCAAAACTGTGTGTGAGATTCACAGATCCAAAGGTCGCTACCATGCGGACGTCAGCAGCCTTACACTGTCAATGTCGCGTCCCAGAGAGTAGCTTGGGCAGAAGAGACTATCAAGCACCCACGTTAGTTTAGTAGCAGTCAAACAATCCAGTGCCACACACCTTGATTTGGAAAATTCTAGGTGGCAGGAACTCTTTATATGGTGATAAACACCATTTCAGGCACGAACTGCGGGTATTTGAGTAAGTTTGTATGAAAAACACTGGGGTACTAGGTGAGGAGGTATGCGTAGGCATCTCTGGGTGTACTGAGGGGGAAAGTGAGGTCAAAGGGGTAGGGTTAGAGAGGCATGGAGTAGTACGAATCAACGTTGAATAAACGTCCGTGAGCTACATCGACCAGGTCAAAATGTTAGAGAAAATCCTCAATGAGTATTTGCAATATGATGCCAGTAACGAGAAAATTTGAAATATATTTGGTATTTCCAAATGATAATGTGAGGGTTTCAAAACTGTGTGTGAGATTCACAGATCCAAATGTCGCTACCAAGCGGACGTCAGCAGCCTTACACTGACAATGTCGCGTCCCGGAGAGTGGCTTGGGCAGAAGAGACCATCAAGCACCCACGTTAGTTTAGTAGCAGTCAAACAATCCAGTGCCAGACACCTTAATTTGGAAAATTCTAGGTGGCAGGAACTCTTTATATGGTGATAAACACCATTTCAGGCACGAACTGCGGGTATTTGAGTAAGTTTGTATGAAAAACATTGGGGTACTAGGTGAGGAGGTATGCGTAGGCATCTCTGGGTGTGCTGATGGGGAAAGTGAGGTCAAAGGGGTAGGGTTAGAGAGGCATGGAGTAGTATGAATCAATGTTGAATAAATGTCCGTGAGCTACATCGACCAGGTTAAAATGTTAGAGAAAATACTCAATGAGTATTTGCAATATGATGCCAGTAACGAGAAAATTTGAAATATATTTGGTAATTCCAAATGATAATGTGAGGGTTTCAAAACTGTGTGTGAGATTCACAGATCCAAAGGTCGCTACCATGCGGACGTCAGCAGCCTTACACTGACAATGTCGCGTCCCGGAGAGTGGCTTGGGCAGAAGAGACCATCAAGCACCCATGCATACCAAAAATTGGAAAACTGGCCCCATGATTACGAAGGCTAAAACAGGAGTAATTGAAGCTCTATTTACCAAAGAGAGTGGGGATGGCAGTCTTGGGTAGGTTTTCTGTCTTAATAGGCATCTGATAATTTCCCTTCAGAATATTGAACATGGAGAATTCTATAACTTTGTGTAATTAGGTCACGTCAGTGATTATTGGGAGGGCATAGTGATCCAGTTATGTCTGCATGTTCAGGTGCCTCTGATCCCCCAGAGACAAAGTGTACCATCTTTCTTCAGATTGATGTATAAAGGAAAATGTTAGTTTAGTAGCAGTCAAACAATCCAGTGCCAGACACCTTAATTTGGAAAATTCTAGGTGGCAGGAACTCTATATATGGTGATAAACACCATTTCAGGCACGAACTGCGGGTATTTGAGTAAGTTTGTATGAAAAACATTGGGGTACTAGGTGAGGAGGTATGCGTAGGCATCTCTGGGTGTGCTGGTGGGGAAAGTGAGGTCAAAGGGGTAGGGTTAGAGAGGCATGGAGTAGTACGAATCAACGTTGAATAAACGTCCGTGAGCTACATCGACCATGTCAAAATGTTAGAGAAAATCCTCAATGAGTATTTGCAATATAATGCCAGTAACGAGAAAATTTGAAATATATTTGGTAATTCCAAATGATAATGTGAGGGTTTCAAAACTGTGTATGAGATTCACAGATCCAAAGGTCGCTACCATGCGGACGTCAGCAGCCTTACACTGACAATGTCGCATCCCGGAGAGTGGCTTGGGCAGAAGAGACCCTCAAGCCCCCACGTTAGTTTAGTAGCAGTCAAACAATCCAGTGCCAGACACCTTAATTTGGAAAATTCTAGGTGGCAGGAACTCTTTAAATGGTGATAAACACCATTTCAGGCACGAACTGCGGGTATTTGAGTAAGTTTGTATGAAAAACATTAGGGTACTAGGTGAGGAGATATGCGTAGGCATCTCTGGGTGTGCTAATGGGGAAAGTGAGGTCAAAGGGGTAGGGTTAGAGAGGCATGGAGTAGTACGAATCAACGTTGAATAAACGTCCGTGAGCTACATCGACCAGGTCAAAATGTTAGAGAAAATCCTCAATGAGTATTTGCAATATGATGCCAGTAACAAGAAAATTTGAAATATATTTGTTTATTCCAATTGATAATGTGAGGGTTTCAAAACTGTGTGTGAGATTCACAGATCCAAAGGTCGCTAACATGCGGACGTCAACAGCCTTACACTGACAATGTCGCGTCCCGGAGAGTGGCTTGGGCAGAAGAGACCATCAAGCACCCACGTTAGTTTAGTAGCAGTCAAACAATCCAGTGCCAGAGACCTTAATTTGGAAAATTCTAGGTGGCAGGAACTCTTTATATAGTGATAAACACCATTTCAGGCACGAACTGCGGGTATTTGAGTAAGTTTGTATGAAAAACATTGGGGTACTAGGTGAGTAGGTATGCGTAGGCATCTCTGGGTGTGCTGATGGGGAAAGTGAGGTCAAAGGGGTAGGGTTAGAGAGGCATGGAGTAGTACGAATCAACGTTGAATAAACGTCCGTGAGCTAAATCGACCAGGTCAAAATGTTAGAGGAAATCCTCAATGAGTATTTGCAATATGATGCCAGTAACGAGGAAAATTGAAATATATTTGGTAATTCCAAATGATAATGTGAGGGTTTCAAAACTGTGTGTGAGATTCACAGATCCAAAGGTCGCTACCATGCGGACGTCAGCAGCCTTACACTGTCAATGTCGCGTCCCAGAGAGTGGCTTGGGCAGAAGAGACTATCAAGCACCCACGTTAGTTGAGTAGCAGTCAAACAATCCAGTGCCAGACACCTTAATTTGGAAAATTCTAGGTAGCAGGAACTCTTTATATGGTGATAAACACCATTTCAGGCACGAACTGCGGGTATTTGAGTAAGTTTGTATGAAAAACATTGGGGTACTAGGTGAGGAGGTATGCGTAGGCATCTCTGGGTGTACTGATGGGGAAAGTGATGTCAAAGGGGTAGGGTTAGAGAGGCATGGAGTAGTACGAATCAATGTTGAATAAACGTCCGTGAGCTACATCGACCAGGTTAAAATGTTAGAGAAAATCCTCAATGAGTATTTGCAATATGATGCCAGTAACGAGAAAATTTGAAATATATTTGGTAATTCCAAATGATAATGTGAGGGTTTCAAAACTTTGTGTGAGATTCACAGATCCAAAGGTCGCTACCATGCGGACGTCAGCAGCCTTACACTGACAATGTCGCGTCCCGGAGAGTGGCTTGGGCAGAAGAGACCATCAAGCACCCATGCATACCAAAAATTGGAAAACTGGCCCCATGATTACGAAGGCTAAAACAGGAGTAATTGAAGCTCTATTTACCAAAGAGAGTGGGGATGGCAGTTTTGGGTAGGTTTTCTGTCCTAATAGGCATCTGATAATTTCCCTTCAGAATATTGAACATGGAGAATTCTATAACTTTGTGTAATTAGGTCACGTCAGTGATTATTGGGAGGGCATAGTAATCCAGTTATGTCTGCATGTTCAGGTGCCTCTGATCCCCCAGAGACAAAGTGTACCATCTTTCTTCAGATTGATGTATAAAGGAAAACGTTAGTTTAGTAGCAGTCAAACAATCCAGTGCCAGACCCCTTAATTTGGAAAATTCTAGGTGGATGGAACTCTTTATATGGTGATAAACACCATTTCAGGCACGAACTGCGGGTATTTGAGTAAGTTTGTATGAAAAACATTGGGGTACTAGGTGAGGAGGTATGCGTAGGCATCTCTGGGTGTGCTGATGGGGAAAGTGAGGTCAAAGGGGTAGGGTTAGATTGGCATGGAGTAGTACGAATCAACGTTGAATAAACGTCCGTGAGCTACATCGACCATGTCAAAATGTTAGAGAAAATCCTCAATGAGTATTTGCAATATGATGCCAGTAACGAGAAAATTTGAAATATATTTGGTAATTCCAAATGATAATGTGAGGGTTTCAAAACTGTGTGTGAGATTCACAGATCCAAAGGTCGCTACCATGCGGACGTCAGCAGCCTTACACTGACAATGTCGCATCCCGGAGAGTGGCTTGGGCAGAAGAGACCATCAAGCACTCATGTTAGTTTAGTAGCAGTCAAACAATCCAGTGCCACACACCTTAATTTGGAGAATTCTAGGTGGCAGGAACTCTTTACATGGTGATAAACACCATTTCAGGCACGAACTGCGGGTATTTGAGTAAGTTTGTATGAAAAACATTGGGGTACTAGGTGAGGAGGTATGCGTAGGCATCTCTGGGTGTGCTGATGGGGAAAGTGAGGTCAAAGGGGTAGGGTTAGAGAGGCATGGAGTAGTACGAATCAACGTTGAATAAACGTCCGTGAGCTAAATCGACCAGGTCAAAATGTTAGAGGAAATCCTCAATGAGTATTTGCAATATGATGCCAGTAACGAGAAAATTTGAAATATATTTGGTAATTCCAAATGATAATGTGAGGGTTTCAAAACTGTGTGTGAGATTCACAGATCCAAAGGTCGCTACCATGCGGACGTCAGCAGCCTTACACTGACAATGTTGTGTCCCGGAGAGTGGCTTGGGCAGAAGAGACCATCAAGCACACATGCATACCAAAAATTGGAAAACTGGCCCCATGATTACGAAGGCTAAAACAGGAGTAATTGAAGCTCTATTTACCAAAGAGAGTGGGGATGGCAGTCTTGGGTAGGTTTTCTGCCTTAATAGGCATCTGATAATTTCCCTTCAGAATATTGAACATTGAGAATTCTATAACTTTGTGTAATTAGGTCACGTCAGTGATTATTGGGAGGGCATAGTGATCCAGTTATGTCTGCATGTTCAGGTGCCTCTGATCCACCAGAGACAAAGTGTACCATCTTTCTTCAGATTGATGTATAAAGGAAAACGTTAGTTTAGTAGCAGTCAAACAATCCAGTGCCAGACACCTTAATTTGGAAAATTCTAGGTGGCAGGAACTCTTTATATGGTGAAAAACACCATTTCAGGCACGAACTGCGGGTATTTGAGTAAGTTTGTATGAAAAACATTGGGGTACTAGGTGAGGAGGTATGCGTAGGCATCTCTGGGTGTGCTGATGGGGAAAGTGAGGTCAAAAGGGTAGGGTTAGAGAGGCATGGAGTAGTACGAATCAACGTTGAATAAACGTCCGTGAGCTACATCGACCAGGTCAAAATGTTAGAGAAAATCCTCAATGAGTATTTGCAATATGATGCCAGTAACGAGAAAATTTGAAATATATTTGGTAATTCCAAATGATAATGTGAGGGTTTCAAAACTGTGTGAGAGATTCACAGATCCAAAGGTCGCTACCATGTGGACGTCAGCAGCCTTACACTGACAATGTCACGTCCCGGAGAGTGGCTTGGGCAGAAGACCCCATCAAGCACCCACGTTAGTTTAGTAGCAGTCAAACAATCCAGTGCCAAACACCTTAATTTGGAAAATTCTAGGTGGCAGGAACTCTATATATGGTGATAAACACCATTTCAGGCACAAACTGCGGGTATTTGAGTAAGTTTGTATGAAAAACATTGGGGTACTAGGTGAGGAGGTATGCGTAGGCATCTCTGGGTGTGCAAATGGGGAAAGTGAGGTCAAAGGAGTAGGGTTAGAGAGGCATGGAGTAGTACGAATCAACGTTGAATAAACGTCCGTGAGCTACATCGACCAGGTCAAAATGTTATAGAAAATCCTCAATGAGTATTTGCAATATGATGCCAGTAACAAGAAAATTTGAAATATATTTGGTTATTCCAAATGATAATGTGAGGGTTTTAAAACTGTGTGTGAGATTCACAGATCCAAAGGTCGCTAACATGCGGACGTCAGCAGCCTTACACTGACAATGTCACGTCCCGGAGAGTGGCTTGGGCAGAAGAGACCATCAAGCACCCACGTTAGTTTAGTAGCAGTCAAACAATCCAGTGCCAGACACCATAATTTGGAAAATTCTAGGTGGCAGGAACTCTTTATATGGTGATAAACACCATTTCAGGCACGAACTGCGGGTATTTGAGTAAGTTTGTATGAAAAACATTGGGGTACTAGGTGAGGAGGTATGCGTAGGCATCTCTGGGTGTGCTGATGGGGAAAGTGAGGTCAAAGGGGTAGGGTTAGAGAGGCATGGAGTAGTACGAATCAATGTTGAATAAACGTCCGTGAGCTAAATCGACCAGGTCAAAATGTTAGAGGAAATCCTCAATGAGTATTTGCAATATGATGCCAGTAACGAGAAAATTTGAAATATATTTGGTAATTCCAAATGATAATGTGAGGGTTTCAAAACTGTGTGTGAGATTCACAGATCCAAAGGTCGCTACCATGCGGACGTCAGCAGCCTTACACTGACAATGTCGCGTCCCAGAGAGTGGCTTGGGCAGAAGAGACTATCAAGCACCCACGTTAGTTTAGTAGCAGTCAAACAATCCAGTGCCAGACACCTTAATTTGGAAAATTCTAGGTGGCAGGAACTCTTTATATGGTGATAAACACCATTTCAGGCACGATCTGCGGGTATTTGAGTAAGTTTGTATGAAAAACATTGGGGTACTAGGTGAGGAGGTATGCGTAGGCATCTCTGGGTGTACTGATGGGGAAAGTGAGGTCAAAGGGGTAGGGTTAGAGAGGCATGGAGTAGTACGAATCAACGTTGAATAAACGTCCGTGAGCTATATCGACCAGGTTAAAATGTTAGAGAAAATCCTCAATGAGTATTTGCAATATGATGCCAGTAACGAGAAAATTTGAAATATACTTGGTAATTCCAAATGATAATGTGAGGGTTTCAAAACTTTGTGTGAGATTCACAGATCCAAAGGTCGCTACCATGCAGACGTCAGCAGCCTTACACTGACCATGTCGCGTCCCGGAGAGTGGCTTGGGCAGAAGAGACCATCAAGCACCCATGCATACCAAAAATTGGAAAACTGTCCCCATGATTACGAATGCTAAAACAGGAGTAATTGAAGCTCTATTTACCAAAGAGAGTGGGGATGGCAGTTTTGGGTAGGTTTTCTGTCTTAATAGGCATCTGATAATTTCCCTTCAGAATATTGAACATGGAGAATGCTATAACTTTGTGTAATTAGGTCACGTCAGTGATTATTGGGAGGGCATAGTGATCCAGTTATGTCTGCATGTTCAGGTGCCTCTGATCCCCCAGAGAAAAAGTGTACCATCTTTCCTCAGATTGATGTATAAAGGAAAACGTTAGTTTAGTAGCAGTCAAACAATCCAGTGCCAGACCCCTTAATTTGGAAAATTCTAGGTGGCAGGAACTCTTTATATGGTGATAAACACCATTTCGGGCACGAACTGCGGGTATTTGAGTAAGTTTGTATGAAAAACTTTGGGGTACTAGGTGAGGAGGTATGCGTAGGCATCTCTGGGTGTGCTGATGGGGAAATCGAGGTCAAAGGGGTAGGGTTAGATTGGCATGGAGTAGTACGAATCAACGTTGAATAAACGTCCGTGAGCTACATCGACCATGTCAAAATGTTAGAGAAAATCCTCAATGAGTATTTGCAATATGATGCCAGTGACGAGAAAATTTGAAATATATTTGGTAATTCCAAATGATAATGTGAGGGTTTCAAAACTGTGTGTGAGATTCACAGATCCAAAGGTCGCTACCATGCAGACGTCAGCAGCCTTACACTGACAATGTCGCATCCCGGAGAGTGGCTTGGGCAGAAGAGACCATCAAGCACTCATGTTAGTTTAGTAGCAGTCAAACAATCCAGTGCCACACACCTTAATTTGGAAAATTCTAGGTGGCAGGAACTCTTTTTATGGTGATAAACACCATTTCAGGCACGAACTGCGGGTATTTGAGTAAGTTTGTATGAAAAACATTGGGGTACTAGGTGAGGAGGTATGCGTAGGCATCTCTGGGTGTGCTGATGGGGAAAGTGAGGTCAAATGGTAGGGTTAGAGAGGCATGGAGTAGTACGAATCAACGTTGAATAAACGTCCGTGAGCTACATCGACCAGGTCAAAATGTTAGAGAAAATCCTCAATGAGTATTTGCAATATGATGCCAGTAACGAGAAAATTTGAAATATATTTGGTAATTCCAAATGATAATGTGAGGGTTTCAAAACTGTGTGTGAGATTCACAGATCCAAAGGTCGCTACCATGTGGACGTCAGCAGCCTTACACTGACAATGTCGCGTCCCGGAGAGTGGCTTGGGCAGAAGAGACCATCAAGCACCCATGCATACCAAAAATTGGAAAACTGGCCCCATGATTACGAAGGCTAAAACAGGAGTAATTGAAGCTCTATTTACCAAAGAGAGTGGGGATGGCAGTCTTGGGTAGGTTTTCTGTCTTAACAGGCATCTGATAATTTCCCTTCAGAATATTGAACATGGAGAATTCTATAACTTTGTGTAATTAGGTCACGTCAGTGATTATTGGGAGGGCATAGTGATCCAGTTATGTCTGCATGTTCAGGTGCCTCTGATCCCCCAGAGACAAAGTGTACCATCTTTCTTCAGATTGATGTATAAAGGAAAACGTTAGTTTAGTAGCAGTCAAACAATCCAGTGCCACACACCTTAATTTGAAAAATTCTAGGTGGCAGGAACTCTTTATATGGTAATAAGCACCATTTCAGGCACGAACTGCGGGTATTTGAGTAAGTTTGTATGAAAAACATTGGGGTACTAGGTGAGGAGGTATGCGTAGGCATCTCTGGGTGTGCTGATGGGGAAAGTGAGGTCAAAGGAGTAGGGTTAGAGAGGCATGGAGTAGTACGAATCAACGTTGAATAAACGTCCGTGAGCTACATCGACCATGTCAAAATGTTAGAAAAAATCCTCAATGAGTATTTGCAATATGATGCCAGTAACGAGAAAATTTGAAATATATTTGGTAATTCCAAATGATAATGTGAGGGTTTCAGAACTGTGTGTGAGATTCACAGATCCAAAGGTCGCTACCATGCGGACGTCAGCAGCCTTACACTGACAATGTCGCGTCCCAGAGAGTGGCTTGGGCAGAAGAGACTATCAAGCACCCACGTTAGTTTAGTAGCAGTCAAACAATCCAGTGCCAGACACCTTAATTTGGAAAATTCTAGGTGGCAGGAACTCTTTATATGGTGATAAACACCATTTCAGGCACGATCTGCGGGTATTTGAGTAAGTTTGTATGAAAAACATTGGGGTACTAGGTGAGGAGGTATGCGTAGGCATCTCTGGGTGTACTGATGGGGAAAGTGAGGTCAAAGGGGTAGGGTTAGAGAGGCATGGAGTAGTACGAATCAACGTTGAATAAACGTCCGTGAGCTATATCGACCAGGTTAAAATGTTAGAGAAAATCCTCAATGAGTATTTGCAATATGATGCCAGTAACGAGAAAATTTGAAATATACTTGGTAATTCCAAATGATAATGTGAGGGTTTCAAAACTTTGTGTGAGATTCACAGATCCAAAGGTCGCTACCATGCAGACGTCAGCAGCCTTACACTGACCATGTCGCGTCCCGGAGAGTGGCTTGGGCAGAAGAGACCATCAAGCACCCATGCATACCAAAAATTGGAAAACTGTCCCCATGATTACGAAGGCTAAAACAGGAGTAATTGAAGCTCTATTTACCAAAGAGAGTGGGGATGGCAGTTTTGGGTAGGTTTTCTGTCTTAATAGGCATCTGATAATTTCCCTTCAGAATATTGAACATGGAGAATGCTATAACTTTGTGTAATTAGGTCACGTCAGTGATTATTGGGAGGGCATAGTGATCCAGTTATGTCTGCATGTTCAGGTGCCTCTGATCCCCCAGAGAAAAAGTGTACCATCTTTCCTCAGATTGATGTATAAAGGAAAACGTTAGTTTAGTAGCAGTCAAACAATCCAGTGCCAGACCCCTTAATTTGGAAAATTCTAGGTGGCAGGAACTCTTTATATGGTGATAAACACCATTTCAGGCACGAACTGCGGGTATTTGAGTAAGTTTGTATGAAAAACTTTGGGGTACTAGGTGAGGAGGTATGCGTAGGCATCTCTGGGTGTGCTGATGGGGAAAGTGAGGTCAAAGGGGTAGGGTTAGATTGGCATGGAGTAGTACGAATCAACGTTGAATAAACGTCCGTGAGCTACATCGACCATGTCAAAATGTTAGAGAAAATCCTCAATGAGTATTTGCAATATGATGCCAGTGACGAGAAAATTTGAAATATATTTGGTAATTCCAAATGATAATGTGAGGGTTTCAAAACTGTGTGTGAGATTCACAGATCCAAAGGTCGCTACCATGCAGACGTCAGCAGCCTTACACTGACAATGTCGCATCCCGGAGAGTGGCTTGGGCAGAAGAGACCATCAAGCACTCATGTTAGTTTAGTAGCAGTCAAACAATCCAGTGCCACACACCTTAATTTGGAAAATTCTAGGTGGCAGGAACTCTTTTTATGGTGATAAACACCATTTCAGGCACGAACTGCGGGTATTTGAGTAAGTTTGTATGAAAAACATTGGGGTACTAGGTGAGGAGGTATGCGTAGGCATCTCTGGGTGTGCTGATGGGGAAAGTGAGGTCAAATGGTAGGGTTAGAGAGGCATGGAGTAGTACGAATCAACGTTGAATAAACGTCCGTGAGCTACATCGACCAGGTCAAAATGTTAGAGAAAATCCTCAATGAGTATTTGCAATATGATGCCAGTAACGAGAAAATTTGAAATATATTTGGTAATTCCAAATGATAATGTGAGGGTTTCAAAACTGTGTGTGAGATTCACAGATCCAAAGGTCGCTACCATGTGGACGTCAGCAGCCTTACACTGACAATGTCGCGTCCCGGAGAGTGGCTTGGGCAGAAGAGACCATCAAGCACCCATGCATACCAAAAATTGGAAAACTGGCCCCATGATTACGAAGGCTAAAACAGGAGTAATTGAAGCTCTATTTACCAAAGAGAGTGGGGATGGCAGTCTTGGGTAGGTTTTCTGTCTTAACAGGCATCTGATAATTTCCCTTCAGAATATTGAACATGGAGAATTCTATAACTTTGTGTAATTAGGTCACGTCAGTGATTATTGGGAGGGCATAGTGATCCAGTTATGTCTGCATGTTCAGGTGCCTCTGATCCCCCAGAGACAAAGTGTACCATCTTTCTTCAGATTGATGTATAAAGGAAAACGTTAGTTTAGTAGCAGTCAAACAATCCAGTGCCAGACACCTTAATTTGAAAAATTCTAGGTGGCAGGAACTCTTTATATGGTAATAAGCACCATTTCAGGCACGAACTGCGGGTATTTGAGTAAGTTTGTATGAAAAACATTGGGGTACTAGGTGAGGAGGTATGCGTAGGCATCTCTGGGTGTGCTGATGGGGAAAGTGAGGTCAAAGGAGTAGGGTTAGAGAGGCATGGAGTAGTACGAATCAACGTTGAATAAACGTCCGTGAGCTACATCGACCATGTCAAAATGTTAGAAAAAATCCTCAATGAGTATTTGCAATATGATGCCAGTAACGAGAAAATTTGAAATATATTTGGTAATTCCAAATGAAAATGTGAGGGTTTCAAAACTGTGTGTGAGATTCACAGATCCAAAGGTCACTACCATGCGGACGTCAGCAGCCTTACACTGACAATGTCGCGTCCCGGAGAGAGGCTTGGGCAGAAGAGACCATCAAGCACCCACGTTAGTTTAGTAGCAGTCAAACAATCCAGTGCCAGACACCTTAATTTGGAAAATTCTAAGTGGCAGGAACTCTTTATATGGTGATAAACACCATTTCAGGCACGAACTGCGGGTATTTGAGTGAGTTTGTATGAAAAACATTGGGGTACTAGGTGAGGAGGTATGCGTAGGCATCTCTGGGTGTGCTGATGGGGAAAGTGAGGTCAAAGGGGTAGGGTTAGAGAGGCATGGAGTAGTACGAATCAACGTTGAATAAACGTCTGTGAGCTACATCGACCAGGTTAAAATGTTAGAGAAAATCCTCAATGAGTATTTGCAATATGATGCCAGTAACGAGAAAATTTGAAATATATTTGGTAATTCCAAATGATAATGTGAGGGTTTCAAAACTGTGTGTGAGATTCACAGATCCAAAGGTCGCTACCAAGCGGACGTCAGCAGCCTTACACTGACAATGTCGTGTCCCGGAGAGTGGCTTGGGCAGAAGAGACCATCAAGCACAAATGCATACCAAAAATTGGAAAACTGGCCCCATGATTACGAAGGCTAAAACAGAAGTAATTGAAGCTCTATTTACCAAAGAGAGTGGGGATGGCAGTCTTGGGTATGTTTTCTGTCTTAATAGGCATCTGATAATTTCCCTTCAGAATATTGAACATTGAGAATTCTATAACTTTGTGTAATTAGGTCACGTCAGTGATTATTGGGAGGGCATAGTGATCCAGTTATGTCTGTATGTTCAGGTGCCTCTGATCCACCAGAGACAAAGTGTACCATCTTTCTTCAGATTGATGTATAAAGGAAAATGTTAGTTTAGTAGCAGTCAAACAATCCAGTGCCAGACACCTTAATTAGGAAAATTCTAGGTGGCAGGAACTCTTTATATGGTGATAAACACCATTTCAGGCACGAACTGCGGGTATTTGAGTAAGTTTGTATGAAAAACATTGGGGTACTAGGTGGGGAGGTATGCGTAGGCATCTCTGGGTGTGCTGATGGGGAAAGTGAGGTCAAAGGGGTAGGGTTAGAGAGGCATGGAGTAGTACGAATCAACGTTGAATAAACGTCCGTGAGCTACATCGACCAGGTCAAAATGTTAGAGAAAATCCTCAATGAGTATTTGCAATATGATGCCAGTAACGAGAAAATTTGAAATATATTTGGTAATTCCAAATGATAATGTGAGGGTTTCAAAACTGTGTGTGAGATTCACAGATCCAAAGGTCGCTACCATGTGGACGTCAGCAGCCTTACACTGACAATGTCACGTCCCGGAGAGTGGCTTGGGCAGAAGAGACCATCAAGCACCCACGTTAGTTTAGTAGCAGTCAAACAATCCAGTGCCAGACACCTTAATTTGGAAAATTCTAGGTGGCAGGAACTCTTTATATGGTGATAAACACCATTTCAGGCACGAACTGCAGGTATTTGAGTAAGTTTGTATGAAAAACATTGGGGTACTAGGTGAGGAGGTATGCGTAGGCATCTCTGGGTGTACTGATGGGGAAAGTGAGGTCAAAGGGGAAGGGTTAGAGAGGCATGGAGTAGTACGAATCAACGTTGAATAAACGTCCGTGAGCTACATCGACCAGGTCAAAATGTTAGAGAAAATCCTCAATGAGTATTTGCAATATGATGCCAGTAACGAGAAAATTTGAAATATATTTGGTAATTCCAAATGATAATGTGAGGGTATGAAAACTGTGTGTGAGATTCACAGATCCAAAGGTCGCTACCATGCGGACGTCAGCAGCCTTACACTGACAATGTCGCGTCCCGGAGAGTGGCTTGGGTAGAAGAGACCATCAAGCACCCACGTTAGTTTAGTAGCAGTCAAACAATCCAGTGCCACACACCTTAATTTGGAAAATTCTAGGTGGCAGGAACTCTTTTTATGGTGATAAACACCATTTCAGGCACGAACTGCGAGTATTTGAGTAAGTTTGTATGAAAAACATTGGGGTACTAGGTGAGGAGGTATGCGTAGGCATCTCTGGGTGTGCTGATGGGGAAAGTGAGGTCAAATGGTAGGGTTAGAGAGGCATGGAGTAGTACGAATCAACGTTGAATAAACGTCCGTGAGCTACATCGACCAGGGCAAAATGTTAGAGAAAATCCTCAATGAGTATTTGCAATATGATGCCAGTAACGAGAAAATTTGAAATATATTTGGTAATTCCAAATGATAATGTGAGGGTTTCAAAACTGTGTGTGAGATTCACAGATCCAAAGGTCGCTACCATGTGGACGTCAGCAGCCTTACACTGACAATGTCGCGTCCCGGAGAGTGGCTTGGGCAGAAGAGACCATCAAGCACCCATGCATACCAAAAATTGGAAAACTGGCCCCATGATTACGAAGGCTAAAACAGGAGTAATTGAAGCTCTATTTACCAAAGAGAGTGGGGATGGCAGTCTTGGGTAGGTTTTCTGTCTTAACAGGCATCTGATAATTTCCCTTCAGAATATTGAACATGGAGAATTCTATAACTTTGTGTAATTAGGTCACGTCAGTGATTATTGGGAGGGCATAGTGATCCAGTTATGTCTGCATGTTCAGGTGCCTCTGATCCCCCAGAGACAAAGTGTACCATCTTTCTTCAGATTGATGTATAAAGGAAAACGTTAGTTTAGTAGCAGTCAAACAATCCAGTGCCAGACACCTTAATTTGAAAAATTCTAGGTGGCAGGAACTCTTTATATGGTAATAAGCACCATTTCAGGCACGAACTGCGGGTATTTGAGTAAGTTTGTATGAAAAACATTGGGGTACTAGGTGAAGAGGTATGCGTAGGCATCTCTGGGTGTGCTGATGGGGAAAGTGAGGTCAAAGGAGTAGGGTTAGAGAGGCATGGAGTAGTACGAATCAACGTTGAATAAACGTCCGTGAGCTACATCGACCATGTCAAAATGTTAGAAAAAATCCTCAATGAGTATTTGCAATATGATGCCAGTAACGAGAAAATTTGAAATATATTTGGTAATTCCAAATGAAAATGTGAGGGTTTCAAAACTGTGTGTGAGATTCACAGATCCAAAGGTCACTACCATGCGGACGTCAGCAGCCTTACACTGACAATGTCGCGTCCCGGAGAGAGGCTTGGGCAGAAGAGACCATCAAGCACCCACGTTAGTTTAGTAGCAGTCAAACAATCCAGTGCCAGACACCTTAATTTGGAAAATTCTAAGTGGCAGGAACTCTTTATATGGTGATAAACACCATTTCAGGCACGAACTGCGGGTATTTGAGTGAGTTTGTATGAAAAACATTGGGGTACTAGGTGAGGAGGTATGCGTAGGCATCTCTGGGTGTGCTGATGGGGAAAGTGAGGTCAAAGGGGTAGGGTTAGAGAGGCATGGAGTAGTACGAATCAACGTTGAATAAACGTCTGTGAGCTACATATACCAGGTTAAAATGTTAGAGAAAATCCTCAATGAGTATTTGCAATATGATGCCAGTAACGAGAAAATTTGAAATATATTTGGTAATTCCAAATGATAATGTGAGGGTTTCAAAACTGTGTGTGAGATTCACAGATCCAAAGGTCGCTACCAAGCGGACGTCAGCAGCCTTACACTGACAATGTCGTGTCCCGGAGAGTGGCTTGGGCAGAAGAGACCATCAAGCACAAATGCATACCAAAAATTGGAAAACTGGCCCCATGATTACGAAGGCTAAAACAGAAGTAATTGAAGCTCTATTTACCAAAGAGAGTGGGGATGGCAGTCTTGGGTAGGTTTTCTGTCTTAATAGGCATCTGATAATTTCCCTTCAGAATATTGAACATTGAGAATTCTATAACTTTGTGTAATTAGGTCACGTCAGTGATTATTGGGAGGGCATAGTGATCCAGTTATGTCTGTATGTTCAGGTGCCTCTGATCCACCAGAGACAAAGTGTACCATCTTTCTTCAGATTGATGTATAAAGGAAAATGTTAGTTTAGTAGCAGTCAAACAATCCAGTGCCAGACACCTTAATTAGGAAAATTCTAGGTGGCAGGAACTCTTTATATGGTGATAAACACCATTTCAGGCACGAACTGCGGGTATTTGAGTAAGTTTGTATGAAAAACATTGGGGTACTAGGTGGGGAGGTATGCGTAGGCATCTCTGGGTGTGCTGATGGGGAAAGTGAGGTCAAAGGGGTAGGGTTAGAGAGGCATGGAGTAGTACGAATCAACGTTGAATAAACGTCCGTGAGCTACATCGACCAGGTCAAAATGTTAGAGAAAATCCTCAATGAGTATTTGCAATATGATGCCAGTAACGAGAAAATTTGAAATATATTTGGTAATTCCAAATGATAATGTGAGGGTTTCAAAACTGTGTGTGAGATTCACAGATCCAAAGGTCGCTACCATGTGGACGTCAGCAGCCTTACACTGACAATGTCACGTCCCGGAGAGTGGCTTGGGCAGAAGAGACCATCAAGCACCCACGTTAGTTTAGTAGCAGTCAAACAATCCAGTGCCAGACACCTTAATTTGGAAAATTCTAGGTGGCAGGAACTCTTTATATGGTGATAAACACCATTTCAGGCACGAACTGCAGGTATTTGAGTAAGTTTGTATGAAAAACATTGGGGTACTAGGTGAGGAGGTATGCGTAGGCATCTCTGGGTGTACTGATGGGGAAAGTGAGGTCAAAGGGGAAGGGTTAGAGAGGCATGGAGTAGTACGAATCAACGTTGAATAAACGTCCGTGAGCTACATCGACCAGGTCAAAATGTTAGAGAAAATCCTCAATGAGTATTTGCAATATGATGCCAGTAACGAGAAAATTTGAAATATATTTGGTAATTCCAAATGATAATGTGAGGGTATGAAAACTGTGTGTGAGATTCACAGATCCAAAGGTCGCTACCATGCGGACGTCAGCAGCCTTACACTGACAATGTCGCGTCCCGGAGAGTGGCTTGGGCAGAAGAGACCATCAAGCACCCACGTTAGTTTAGTAGCAGTCAAACAATCCAGTGCCACACACCTTAATTTGGAAAATTCTAGGTGGCAGGAACTCTTTTTATGGTGATAAACACCATTTCAGGCACGAACTGCGGGTATTTGAGTAAGTTTGTATGAAAAACATTGGGGTACTAGGTGAGGAGGTATGCGTAGGCATCTCTGGGTGTGCTGATGGGGAAAGTGAGGTCAAATGGTAGGGTTAGAGAGGCATGGAGTAGTACGAATCAACGTTGAATAAACGTCCGTGAGCTACATCGACCAGGGCAAAATGTTAGAGAAAATCCTCAATGAGTATTTGCAATATGATGCCAGTAACGAGAAAATTTGAAATATATTTGGTAATTCCAAATGATAATGTGAGGGTTTCAAAACTGTGTGTGAGATTCACAGATCCAAAGGTCGCTACCATGTGGACGTCAGCAGCCTTACACTGACAATGTCGCGTCCCGGAGAGTGGCTTGGGCAGAAGAGACCATCAAGCACCCATGCATACCAAAAATTGGAAAACTGGCCCCATGATTACGAAGGCTAAAACAGGAGTAATTGAAGCTCTATTTACCAAAGAGAGTGGGGATGGCAGTCTTGGGTAGGTTTTCTGTCTTAACAGGCATCTGATAATTTCCCTTCAGAATATTGAACATGGAGAATTCTATAACTTTGTGTAATTAGGTCACGTCAGTGATTATTGGGAGGGCATAGTGATCCAGTTATGTCTGCATGTTCAGGTGCCTCTGATCCCCCAGAGACAAAGTGTACCATCTTTCTTCAGATTGATGTATAAAGGAAAACGTTAGTTTAGTAGCAGTCAAACAATCCAGTGCCAGACACCTTAATTTGAAAAATTCTAGGTGGCAGGAACTCTTTATATGGTAATAAGCACCATTTCAGGCACGAACTGCGGGTATTTGAGTAAGTTTGTATGAAAAACATTGGGGTACTAGGTGAGGAGGTATGCGTAGGCATCTCTGGGTGTGCTGATGGGGAAAGTGAGGTCAAAGGAGTAGGGTTAGAGAGGCATGGAGTAGTACGAATCAACGTTGAATAAACGTCCGTGAGCTACATCGACCATGTCAAAATGTTAGAAAAAATCCTCAATGAGTATTTGCAATATGATGCCAGTAACGAGAAAATTTGAAATATATTTGGTAATTCCAAATGAAAATGTGAGGGTTTCAAAACTGTGTGTGAGATTCACAGATCCAAAGGTCACTACCATGCGGACGTCAGCAGCCTTACACTGACAATGTCGCGTCCCGGAGAGAGGCTTGGGCAGAAGAGACCATCAAGCACCCACGTTAGTTTAGTAGCAGTCAAACAATCCAGTGCCAGACACCTTAATTTGGAAAATTCTAAGTGGCAGGAACTCTTTATATGGTGATAAACACCATTTCAGGCACGAACTGCGGGTATTTGAGTGAGTTTGTATGAAAAACATTGGGGTACTAGGTGAGGAGGTATGCGTAGGCATCTCTGGGTGTGCTGATGGGGAAAGTGAGGTCAAAGGGGTAGGGTTAGAGAGGCATGGAGTAGTACGAATCAACGTTGAATAAACGTCTGTGAGCTACATCGACCAGGTTAAAATGTTAGAGAAAATCCTCAATGAGTATTTGCAATATGATGCCAGTAACGAGAAAATTTGAAATATATTTGGTAATTCCAAATGATAATGTGAGGGTTTCAAAACTGTGTGTGAGATTCACAGATCCAAAGGTCGCTACCAAGCGGACGTCAGCAGCCTTACACTGACAATGTCGTGTCCCGGAGAGTGGCTTGGGCAGAAGAGACCATCAAGCACAAATGCATACCAAAAATTGGAAAACTGGCCCCATGATTACGAAGGCTAAAACAGAAGTAATTGAAGCTCTATTTACCAAAGAGAGTGGGGATGGCATTCTTGGGTAGGTTTTCTGTCTTAATAGGCATCTGATAATTTCCCTTCAGAATATTGAACATTGAGAATTCTATAACTTTGTGTAATTAGGTCACGTCAGTGATTATTGGGAGGGCATAGTGATCCAGTTATGTCTGTATGTTCAGGTGCCTCTGATCCACCAGAGACAAAGTGTACCATCTTTCTTCAGATTGATGTATAAAGGAAAATGTTAGTTTAGTAGCAGTCAAACAATCCAGTGCCAGACACCTTAATTAGGAAAATTCTAGGTGGCAGGAACTCTTTATATGGTGATAAACACCATTTCAGGCACGAACTGCGGGTATTTGAGTAAGTTTGTATGAAAAACATTGGGGTACTAGGTGGGGAGGTATGCGTAGGCATCTCTGGGTGTGCTGATGGGGAAAGTGAGGTCAAAGGGGTAGGGTTAGAGAGGCATGGAGTAGTACGAATCAACGTTGAATAAACGTCCGTGAGCTACATCGACCAGGTCAAAATGTTAGAGAAAATCCTCAATGAGTATTTGCAATATGATGCCAGTAACGAGAAAATTTGAAATATATTTGGTAATTCCAAATGATAATGTGAGGGTTTCAAAACTGTGTGTGAGATTCACAGATCCAAAGGTCGCTACCATGTGGACGTCAGCAGCCTTACACTGACAATGTCACGTCCCGGAGAGTGGCTTGGGCAGAAGAGACCATCAAGCACCCACGTTAGTTTAGTAGCAGTCAAACAATCCAGTGCCAGACACCTTAATTTGGAAAATTCTAGGTGGCAGGAACTCTTTATATGGTGATAAACACCATTTCAGGCACGAACTGCAGGTATTTGAGTAAGTTTGTATGAAAAACATTGGGGTACTAGGTGAGGAGGTATGCGTAGGCATCTCTGGGTGTACTGATGGGGAAAGTGAGGTCAAAGGGGAAGGGTTAGAGAGGCATGGAGTAGTACGAATCAACGTTGAATAAACGTCCGTGAGCTACATCGACCAGGTCAAAATGTTAGAGAAAATCCTCAATGAGTATTTGCAATATGATGCCAGTAACGAGAAAATTTGAAATATATTTGGTAATTCCAAATGATAATGTGAGGGTATGAAAACTGTGTGTGAGATTCACAGATCCAAAGGTCGCTACCATGCGGACGTCAGCAGCCTTACACTGACAATGTCGCGTCCCGGAGAGTGGCTTGGGCAGAAGAGACCATCAAGCACCCACGTTAGTTTAGTAGCAGTCAAACAATCCAGTGCCAGACACCTTAATTTGGAAAATTCTAGGTGGCAGGAACTCTTTATATGGTGATAAACACCATTTCAGGCACGAACTGCGGGTATTTGAGTAAGTTTGTATGAAAAACATTGGGGTACTAGGTGAGGAGGTATGCGTAGGCATCTCTGGGTGTGCTGATGGGGAAAGTGAGGTCAAAGGGGTAGGGTTAGAGAGGCATGGAGTAGTACGAATCAACGTTGAATAAACGTCCGTGAGCTACATCGACCAGGTCAAAATGTTAGAGAAAATCCTCTATGAGTATTTGCAATATGATGCCAGTAACGAGAAAATTTGAAATATATTTGGTAATTCCAAATGATAATGTTAGGGTTTCAAAACTTTGTGTGAGATTCACAGATCCAAAGGTCGCTACCATGCGGACGTCAGCAGCCTTACACTGACAATGTCGCGTCCCGGAGAGTGGCTTGGGCAGAAGAGACCATCAAGCACCCACGTTAGTTTAGTAGCAGTCAAACATTCCAGTGCCAGACACCTTAATTTGGAAAATTCTAGGTGGCAGGAACTCTTTATATGGTGATAAACACCATTTCAGGCACGAACTGCGGGTATTTGAGTAAGTTTGTATGAAAAACATTGGGGTACTAGGTGAGGAGGTATGCGTAGGCATCTCTGGGTGTGCTGATGGGGAAAGTGAGGTCAAAGGGGTAGGGTTAGAGAGGCATGGAGTAGTACGAATCAACGTTGAATAAACGTCCGTGAGCTACATCGACCAGGTCAAAATGTTAGAGAAAATCCTCTATGAGTATTTGCAATATGATGCCAGTAACGAGAAAATTTGAAATATATTTGGTAATTCCAAATGATAATGTGAGGGTTTCAAAACTTTGTGTGAGATTCACAGATCCAAAGGTCGCTACCATGCGGACGTCAGCAGCCTTACACTGACAATGTCGCGTCCCGGAGAGTGGCTTGGGCAGAAGAGACCATCAAGCACCCACGTTAGTTTAGTAGCAGTCAAACATTCCAGTGCCAGACACCTTAATTTGGAAAATTCTAGGTGGCAGGAACTCTTTATATGGTGATAAACACCATTTCAGGCACGAACTGCGGGTATTTGAGTAAGTTTGTATGAAAAACATTGGGGTACTAGGTGAGGAGGTATGCGTAGGCATCTCTGGGTGTGCTGATGGGGAAAGTGAGGTCAAAGGGGTAGGGTTAGAGAGGCATGGAGTAGTACGAATCAACGTTGAATAAACGTCTGTGAGCTACATCGACCAGGTTAAAATGTTAGAGAAAATCCTCAATGAGTATTTGCAATATGATGCCAGTAACGAGAAAATTTGAAATATATTTGGTAATTCCAAATGATAATGTGAGGGTTTCAAAACTGTGTGTGAGATTCACAGATCCAAAGGTCGCTACCAAGCGGACGTCAGCAGCCTTACACTGACAATGTCGTGTCCCGGAGAGTGGCTTGGGCAGAAGAGACCATCAAGCACAAATGCATACCAAAAATTGGAAAACTGGCCCCATGATTACGAAGGCTAAAACAGAAGTAATTGAAGCTCTATTTACCAAAGAGAGTGGGGATGGCAGTCTTGGGTAGGTTTTCTGTCTTAATAGGCATCTGATAATTTCCCTTCAGAATATTGAACATTGAGAATTCTATAACTTTGTGTAATTAGGTCACGTCAGTGATTATTGGGAGGGCATAGTGATCCAGTTATGTCTGTATGTTCAGGTGCCTCTGATCCACCAGAGACAAAGTGTACCATCTTTCTTCAGATTGATGTATAAAGGAAAATGTTAGTTTAGTAGCAGTCAAACAATCCAGTGCCAGACACCTTAATTAGGAAAATTCTAGGTGGCAGGAACTCTTTATATGGTGATAAACACCATTTCAGGCACGAACTGCGGGTATTTGAGTAAGTTTGTATGAAAAACATTGGGGTACTAGGTGGGGAGGTATGCGTAGGCATCTCTGGGTGTGCTGATGGGGAAAGTGAGGTCAAAGGGGTAGGGTTAGAGAGGCATGGAGTAGTACGAATCAACGTTGAATAAACGTCCGTGAGCTACATCGACCAGGTCAAAATGTTAGAGAAAATCCTCAATGAGTATTTGCAATATGATGCCAGTAACGAGAAAATTTGAAATATATTTGGTAATTCCAAATGATAATGTGAGGGTTTCAAAACTGTGTGTGAGATTCACAGATCCAAAGGTCGCTACCATGTGGACGTCAGCAGCCTTACACTGACAATGTCACGTCCCGGAGAGTGGCTTGGGCAGAAGAGACCATCAAGCACCCACGTTAGTTTAGTAGCAGTCAAACAATCCAGTGCCAGACACCTTAATTTGGAAAATTCTAGGTGGCAGGAACTCTTTATATGGTGATAAACACCATTTCAGGCACGAACTGCAGGTATTTGAGTAAGTTTGTATGAAAAACATTGGGGTACTAGGTGAGGAGGTATGCGTAGGCATCTCTGGGTGTACTGATGGGGAAAGTGAGGTCAAAGGGGAAGGGTTAGAGAGGCATGGAGTAGTACGAATCAACGTTGAATAAACGTCCGTGAGCTACATCGACCAGGTCAAAATGTTAGAGAAAATCCTCAATGAGTATTTGCAATATGATGCCAGTAACGAGAAAATTTGAAATATATTTGGTAATTCCAAATGATAATGTGAGGGTATGAAAACTGTGTGTGAGATTCACAGATCCAAAGGTCGCTACCATGCGGACGTCAGCAGCCTTACACTGACAATGTCGCGTCCCGGAGAGTGGCTTGGGCAGAAGAGACCATCAAGCACCCACGTTAGTTTAGTAGCAGTCAAACAATCCAGTGCCAGACACCTTAATTTGGAAAATTCTAGGTGGCAGGAACTCTTTATATGGTGATAAACACCATTTCAGGCACGAACTGCGGGTATTTGAGTAAGTTTGTATGAAAAACATTGGGGTACTAGGTGAGGAGGTATGCGTAGGCATCTCTGGGTGTGCTGATGGGGAAAGTGAGGTCAAAGGGGTAGGGTTAGAGAGGCATGGAGTAGTACGAATCAACGTTGAATAAACGTCCGTGAGCTACATCGACCAGGTCAAAATGTTAGAGAAAATCCTCTATGAGTATTTGCAATATGATGCCAGTAACGAGAAAATTTGAAATATATTTGGTAATTCCAAATGATAATGTTAGGGTTTCAAAACTTTGTGTGAGATTCACAGATCCAAAGGTCGCTACCATGCGGACGTCAGCAGCCTTACACTGACAATGTCGCGTCCCGGAGAGTGGCTTGGGCAGAAGAGACCATCAAGCACCCACGTTAGTTTAGTAGCAGTCAAACATTCCAGTGCCAGACACCTTAATTTGGAAAATTCTAGGTGGCAGGAACTCTTTATATGGTGATAAACACCATTTCAGGCACGAACTGCGGGTATTTGAGTAAGTTTGTATGAAAAACATTGGGGTACTAGGTGAGGAGGTATGCGTAGGCATCTCTGGGTGTGCTGATGGGGAAAGTGAGGTCAAAGGGGTAGGGTTAGAGAGGCATGGAGTAGTACGAATCAACGTTGAATAAACGTCTGTGAGCTACATCGACCAGGTTAAAATGTTAGAGAAAATCCTCAATGAGTATTTGCAATATGATGCCAGTAACGAGAAAATTTGAAATATATTTGGTAATTCCAAATGATAATGTGAGGGTTTCAAAACTGTGTGTGAGATTCACAGATCCAAAGGTCGCTACCAAGCGGACGTCAGCAGCCTTACACTGACAATGTCGTGTCCCGGAGAGTGGCTTGGGCAGAAGAGACCATCAAGCACAAATGCATACCAAAAATTGGAAAACTGGCCCCATGATTACGAAGGCTAAAACAGAAGTAATTGAAGCTCTATTTACCAAAGAGAGTGGGGATGGCAGTCTTGGGTAGGTTTTCTGTCTTAATAGGCATCTGATAATTTCCCTTCAGAATATTGAACATTGAGAATTCTATAACTTTGTGTAATTAGGTCACGTCAGTGATTATTGGGAGGGCATAGTGATCCAGTTATGTCTGTATGTTCAGGTGCCTCTGATCCACCAGAGACAAAGTGTACCATCTTTCTTCAGATTGATGTATAAAGGAAAATGTTAGTTTAGTAGCAGTCAAACAATCCAGTGCCAGACACCTTAATTAGGAAAATTCTAGGTGGCAGGAACTCTTTATATGGTGATAAACACCATTTCAGGCACGAACTGCGGGTATTTGAGTAAGTTTGTATGAAAAACATTGGGGTACTAGGTGGGGAGGTATGCGTAGGCATCTCTGGGTGTGCTGATGGGGAAAGTGAGGTCAAAGGGGTAGGGTTAGAGAGGCATGGAGTAGTACGAATCAACGTTGAATAAACGTCCGTGAGCTACATCGACCAGGTCAAAATGTTAGAGAAAATCCTCAATGAGTATTTGCAATATGATGCCAGTAACGAGAAAATTTGAAATATATTTGGTAATTCCAAATGATAATGTGAGGGTTTCAAAACTGTGTGTGAGATTCACAGATCCAAAGGTCGCTACCATGTGGACGTCAGCAGCCTTACACTGACAATGTCACGTCCCGGAGAGTGGCTTGGGCAGAAGAGACCATCAAGCACCCACGTTAGTTTAGTAGCAGTCAAACAATCCAGTGCCAGACACCTTAATTTGGAAAATTCTAGGTGGCAGGAACTCTTTATATGGTGATAAACACCATTTCAGGCACGAACTGCAGGTATTTGAGTAAGTTTGTATGAAAAACATTGGGGTACTAGGTGAGGAGGTATGCGTAGGCATCTCTGGGTGTACTGATGGGGAAAGTGAGGTCAAAGGGGAAGGGTTAGAGAGGCATGGAGTAGTACGAATCAACGTTGAATAAACGTCCGTGAGCTACATCGACCAGGTCAAAATGTTAGAGAAAATCCTCAATGAGTATTTGCAATATGATGCCAGTAACGAGAAAATTTGAAATATATTTGGTAATTCCAAATGATAATGTGAGGGTATGAAAACTGTGTGTGAGATTCACAGATCCAAAGGTCGCTACCATGCGGACGTCAGCAGCCTTACACTGACAATGTCGCGTCCCGGAGAGTGGCTTGGGCAGAAGAGACCATCAAGCACCCACGTTAGTTTAGTAGCAGTCAAACAATCCAGTGCCAGACACCTTAATTTGGAAAATTCTAGGTGGCAGGAACTCTTTATATGGTGATAAACACCATTTCAGGCACGAACTGCGGGTATTTGAGTAAGTTTGTATGAAAAACATTGGGGTACTAGGTGAGGAGGTATGCGTAGGCATCTCTGGGTGTGCTGATGGGGAAAGTGAGGTCAAAGGGGTAGGGTTAGAGAGGCATGGAGTAGTACGAATCAACGTTGAATAAACGTCCGTGAGCTACATCGACCAGGTCAAAATGTTAGAGAAAATCCTCTATGAGTATTTGCAATATGATGCCAGTAACGAGAAAATTTGAAATATATTTGGTAATTCCAAATGATAATGTGAGGGTTTCAAAACTTTGTGTGAGATTCACAGATCCAAAGGTCGCTACCATGCGGACGTCAGCAGCCTTACACTGACAATGTCGCGTCCCGGAGAGTGGCTTGGGCAGAAGAGACCATCAAGCACCCACGTTAGTTTAGTAGCAGTCAAACATTCCAGTGCCAGACACCTTAATTTGGAAAATTCTAGGTGGCAGGAACTCTTTATATGGTGATAAACACCATTTCAGGCACGAACTGCGGGTATTTGAGTAAGTTTGTATGAAAAACATTGGGGTACTAGGTGAGGAGGTATGCGTAGGCATCTCTGGGTGTGCTGATGGGAAAAGTGAGGTCAAAGGGGTAGGGTTAGAGAGGCATGGAGTAGTACAAATCAACGTTGAATAAACGTCCGTGAGCTACATCGACCAGGTTAAAATGTTAGAGAAAATCCTCAATGAGTATTTGCAATATGATGCCAGTAACGAGAAAATTTGAAATATATTTGGTAATTCCAAATGATAATGTGAGGGTTTCAAAACTGTGTGTGA
The DNA here is from genome assembly GCF_036898095.1 of Palaemon carinicauda. Classification (NCBI taxonomy): domain Eukaryota; kingdom Metazoa; phylum Arthropoda; class Malacostraca; order Decapoda; family Palaemonidae; genus Palaemon; species Palaemon carinicauda. The sequence goes on from NC_090734.1 coordinate 54,432,466, forward strand.
GATTCACAGATCCAAAGGTCGCTACCATGCGGACGTCAGCAGCCTTACACTGACAATGTCGCGTCCCGGACAGTGGCTTGGGCAGAAGAGACCATCAAGCACCCATGCATACCAAAAATTGGAAAACTGGCCCCATGATTACGAAGGCTAAAAAAGGAGTAATTGAAGCTCTATTTACCAAAGAGAGTGGGGATGGCAGTCTTGGGTAGGTTTTCTGTCTTAATAGGCATCTGATAATTTCCCTTCAGAATATTGAACATGGAGAATTCTATAACTTTGTGTAATTAGGTCACGTCAGTGATTATTGGGAGGGCATAGTGATCCAGTTATGTCTACATGTTCAGGTGCCTCTGATCCCCCAGAGACAAAGTGTACCATCTTTCTTCAGATTGATGTATAAAGGAAAACGTTAGTTTAGTAGCAGTCAAACAATCCAGTGCCAGACACCTTAATTTGGAAAATTCTAGGTGGCAGGAACTCTTTATATGGTGATAAACACCATTTCAGGCACGAACTGCGGGTATTTGAGTAAGTTTGTATGAAAAACATTTGGGTACTAGGTGAGGAGGTATGCGTAGGCATCTCTGGGTGTGCTGATGGGGAAAGTGAGGTCAAAGGGGTAGGGTTAGAGAGGCATGGAGTAGTACGAATCAACGTTGAATAAACGTCCGTGAGCTACATCGACCAGGTCAAAATGTTAGAGAAAATCCTCAATGAGTATTTGCAATATGATGCCAGTAACGAGAAAATTTGAAATATATTTGGTAATTCCAAATGATAATGTGAGGGTTTCAAAACTGTGTGTGAGATTCACAGATCCAAAGGTCGCTACCATGCGGACGTCAGCAGCCTTACACTGACAATGTCGCGTCCCGGAGAGTGGCTTGGGCAGAAGAGACCATCAAGCACCCACGTTAGTTTTGTAGCAGTCAAACAATACAGTGCCAGACACCTTAATTTGGAAAATTCTAGGTGGCAGGAACTCTTTATATGGTGATAAACACCATTTGAGGCACGAACTGCGGGTATTTGAGTAAGTTTGTATGAAAAACATTGGGGTACTAGGTGAGGAGGTATGCGTAGGCATCTCTGGGTGTGCTGATGGGGAAAGTGAGGTCAAAGGGGTAGGGTTAGAGAGGCATGGAGTAGTACGAATCAACGTTGAATAAACGTCCGTGAGCTACATCGACCAGGTCAAAATGTTAGAGAAAATCCTCAATGAGTATTTGCAATATGATGCCAGTAACGAGAAAATTTGAAATATATTTGGTAATTCCAAATGATAATGTGAGGGTTTCAAAACTGTGTGTGAGATTCACAGATCCAAAGGTTGCTACCATGCGGACGTCAGCAGCCTTCCACTGACAATGTCGCGTCCCGGAGAGTGGCTTGGGCAGAAGAGACCATCAAGACCCCATGCATACCAAAAATTGCATGCTAGTCCCTGCATCATGTTAAAAGAAACGATTAGTGACAGGGGAGGCAGCCACTGCAAGGGACGGCCTACTCACACTTTTTTGCTGCTACCAACCTATCACAAATTTCTTTGCAAAATTTCCGCATTTGGAGTAGTAGTTGCATAGCTGAGGCCTAGGGGCATCAGTAATTGGTTGGAAAGGTCATTATTTGTCAAGTGAACGAGGTGTAGTAATCGTGAGGGGTGGGCGGCTTTGTCACCTCTCCAGCACTTTATGTGGTGGATGTCAGTGTTCTATTGCATTCACGTCAGCTTTGGTCAATGAAGAATGGCTGGCCACCTCATCAGAAGTGGAGCCATTGATGGAGGACTGAAAGGAGATGAAGTGGCTGTCCATAAGGGCATTGACTTTGGTCATCATGTCCTTCATGGGCAAAATATAGACATCACGGATGGCAGTATGCGTAGGTTTGGGTAGGTACCGTACCCAAAGTGCATGAAGTAGACTCCCTTCATGGGGAATGCCATCTGCAGCAGGTTGCAAGGGAGTTATACTGATCATTACTCTTAGGGCAAGTGAAGCCTTTTGGTCCCGTAACAGTTGTTACAAGAGCTGAAATAGTTTCACTATGTGTGCGGCCGGTAATAGCGAGTAGTGCTCTAGGACATATGATATCAGGGCGTTGTATATTATTGAGGTGTGCCCTTGCTTGCTCAGCCAATCAGAAATTTCTGGGAAAATACCCACAGGCATCACTGTGAGAACGTAACCTGCTTTGATGTTTGACCGAGTAACGTCCTAGATACAAAACTGGACTTCAGCATGCTAGAACTATGGAAATCCTTCTCTGCTTGTTAAGGCGGAATATGCTGAAGAAGCTGATTCGATGGGAGGCCTCTTAAAACATTAGGGCACAATATTGAGGTGGAAAGCAGGAGGAAGAGAACACTCTGCTGGTCACCAAATGTGCAGATGGGCCAGTTAGGTCCTCACTCAGAGATGAGGCGAATGGAACTGACTTTATTTCAACAGAGAGAGAGTATCTTGCACATACCTTTTAGGGAAGAAGGTCCCAAATATTCTAACAGACTAATTCAAGAAAAAAATCCTCAAACTAGTTCTGTTGAGACAGAGGTGTAGAGTGAGTATATACAATAAAAAAGAAGAAAATACCGTTATAATTTACGAAAGTCAAACACGTGCAGTACAATATACAAATCATATTTCTCGGTTGAATAGTTAGGCAACAGTGTTATGTTCAATGTTTTATGTTAAGCATTAATTTTCAAAATGTAAACAGTACGGTATTTTTAATGGTTAACCTGTGAATGTTAAAGATAGAATTGTATATCATTAACAACTCAAACCATAGATTGTGATATGATTAGAAATATCGTAGTGATGGCAGGTGAAGAGATTCCATCTTTTTCTGGTCAGACTCTGTTGCCATACATATTAATTGTTTACAAGTTTCGTCCAGTGCTTTGTGTACTCATTGATGTTAGGTCTTATCAACATTGCAATATTTCTTGATTTTAGCAGTGGCCTACGAAAAAGTAAAGTTCGTGAATCCAAGCATCATGTTGCAGCAATGCAAGATAAAATTCGTTCTAAATACCATTCTAGATTATCTTGCTAGCCATTTATTACATATAGGCATTACAAAGATTTGATATGATTGTAATAAAGGAACCTTTCCATACCATAACAAGAAAGGTTGGTCTATTAGTGATGCAATATATGTAATGCTAAAAGCTAGCTCTATATTGAGAAGTAATACCTCCCAATGCCAGGGGTCATCACCCATTAAGTGATGTAGATTGACAAATAAATAATCTGGAGGTCTATATACAGTCCCCCCAAAAACGCAAGTATTAGTAATCTCGGCCAGCTAAATGTAGTAATAAAAAGGCAAAGCTAATAGGCCAAAAAAGAAATCTGCTATTTTATCGGACATAGTATAAGTATGAGTTAATGCATCCACAAATGGACATATTTATTCTTGTCCCTTGATCCAAGTAAGAAAAGCTCCAACTACATCCACATATACTATCTAGAGTTTTACAGGACCACAGGCCACTAGATGGCTTCTGTTAGAGAGTATGATGTGACATTATACGAATTTTTACTGACTTCGGCGCTGCTAGTCAGTAATTTAGGACTATTGAGCCCTTTTTTATTGTTCTGTCAATACCTAAATTCTAGCATATGGACTATCATGCACTCTGGTTTTGGCTCTATTGACTAAAGAGGGAAGAAAGGCAACCTGGTATAACATTAATCTTCCCATATATCATATATAGAGTATAAGAAATCCTTCTCTGTGAATGATATCTCTTGCAGAATATTCTTGAATGATCCACCTTTAATAGCTTATTGTACTTGTTCCATAGATTTCTCCAATTTGTTGGTACCTGTCAGACTTTATATCTTAACCACTAAATTCAATCACAACTGCGTTGTCTAGGACTTTAATACCGGACACACATGTCTGTGTCCTCTATCAACAATATGGATTCACCTTGGCCTCTCTCTCTCTCTCTCTCTCTCTCTCTCTCTCTCTCTCTCTCTCTCTCTCTCTCTCTCTCTCTCTCTCTCTCAACCACTAGTTTTATTTTTAAATTACTTTAAAATTTGATATTCTACTCTATTTCATGGCTAACTAATTCAACATTTTAGTTTTGTTGTTCTTCGTTCCTCCTCTGTGATGTAATTGTTACTCTTATTACTGAGCCGCGGGAGAAGGAATCAGCTACTTTTTAGCTTTGCCATATATGTGGTCAATTCACTTATATTGAATCTTAATTGTCTATCCTTCTAGCCTATTTAGTAGGTAAATCCATCATCAGTAAACCAAATAACATAGGAGCCATTGACTCAAGACTCTACATCAGAAAATATATATCTCGTCTGTGCACCTACCAATGTCCTAGAAGCAAAACAAATGGGCCACTTTCAATCATCATATCTACAGTGTGAAATCACGATGCTGATAGCTATATTGGGACTAAGAATTGGTCGATCAAATATAAGATAAGATATGTGAGTATTTCATCCATATATATTACCTTGTATTCTCAGAAAGTATAGGAATATTACTATTTCCTGAAAATTATTAACTAATTTGTAGTAAAATATAGTGAAACCCAGAAAACCTTATACTTCTTTGAGACAGCTAAGACCGGGGAACTTTTGGATTGTTTCCTCCTTACTGGGATATTACTGATTACCCTTTTTGGCTACAGAGCGACCTGGAATTTATAGTTGGTTATGAAATAATTACATTTAATGGAGTTGCTATCCATAAAGTTACATCAAAATGCTTCCAGGACCTTTTGAATATTACTTCTATGTCCTCTTATTTTACAGTCTGCTATGATGCCATCTATATAAACAAAAACTTTTTGAGTAATGAAGATATATATGAAAGCCATCATTACTCACGAAAAGTGATTGGGAACATTTGTCCAACAAAATAAATAAATAAATAAATAAATAAATAAATAAATGAATTGAAATAAACACTAGTTTCTTGTAGAGACCGTTTTCCACTTCATGTCTTCTTGGTTTGAAATTTAATGTTAGCCAAATTTTATATTATTATTATTATTATTATTATTATTATTATTATTATTATTATTATTATTATTATTATCAATGTAGTAGTAGTAGTAATAATAATAATAATAATAATAATAATAATAATAATAATAATAATAATAATAATAATAATAAAAATAATAATAATAATGATGATGATGATAATAATAATAATGATAATAATAATAAATATTATTATTATTATTAATATTATTATTATTATTATTATTATTATTATTATTATTATTATTATTATTATCCTCATCATCATCATCACCATTATTATGATAATATAATATTTGTGTCTTATACTTTTACGAGCAACTCTTCAATCGATATCAATGAATATACATTGTGTGTTGACGTAGCATTTAAAATCCTATAATAACACAATATCATAGAGCCATAATCTTTCCTCGCCAATATGCTTTCAAAAAGTTTAGTGAGATTTGCACAAATGATTAATCCCTTGTTTTCCTAATCAATTAGTTTATTTTTCATCTTTAATTATTAAAGGGACGGGGATCTCATAGGCCCTTGGTCTAATAGCCATTGCTGTTTAATTTCTATTCTCTATTCTAAAGGAAAATCAATCAATAGTCCCAGGAAGTTTGTCTCCACTAGTGATTACAATTAAATTACTACTAGAAAGGATGCCAACTATATGATATTCTGTTGGACATTTTGCATGACCTTACATCAACAAATTGTAGGTGCAATAACACTTGCAAGCTAGCGTTGTGACAACCATGAATCCAATGGTAACAAGTTTTCACACCATTTACTTCACTGAAATGCTATGCAAAATAAATTTTCCTGTTACACTAATCAATAGCCTCAGAATCAGCAGTGTTCCATTTCATCTTTGAAAACCTCTACAGACACTAAGTGTACCATTTGGTGTAGGAGCGTTACCACCAATATCTTCACCTGCAGGAGATACCAAAAGAGTTCAATGTTATACTCATCAATAACTGGGGAAATATTATTCCCCATTTCCGTGGTATTTCAGTTACCCACACACCCTCACCTGCCTCTCCTCTCCAGGTGAGATACTTACATATTTCTTTCTCCTACATTCTACAGGAAGTTCACGTTGTTTTAAAAATTCCAGGAAATTATTTCCCTCTCCTTTTATGGTCATGCCTTTAAATATTTAAAATCCCTACTAAGACTGCAACCAGGTTCTGCTATGCTATATAAAAATTATAATCACTAAATACCATTGATCCAACCTTGAATGAGTTTTTCGCTGTAAGTCTTGCTTTTTGTTAATTTCCTGCTGATTATTGCGGATGATTGGGGATAATAACTGTAGCAGCCAAAGGGTACTTCCATGTTCCAGGAAGGTAATGCTTTTATCAACTTACTTGTTAGGCTCACACGTACTGCCAGCACAATGTGTTCAATTGTAAGATCACAAGATGGACTCATTATGTCGCTCGAGAGACCATCACACCCTACTCCCGTTCCCCCTAGTACCACCAGGTTGAGGTCAATGATAGTAAGGGGGTTGCCTGACTCCCCTGAGCAGTTAACCTAACTTCCCTTAAATTGCCTGTACTTCTCGCTGCTTTGTTGACTGCTTCTTCTGGCAGGTGGGTAAATATCAGTTTCATTGCCCTGGCTCTCCAACCTCTGTAACCTCTTCCTCTGATACATGGGGAAAGGGGGGGGGGGGCTTTAGAGAACTGGGTGCCAATGTTCATCAATATTTAAAAGACAATGTAATGATAGATCCCTCTTTCTTGCACATTCACCATATGTTGAAATCCACACTTAACTTCTGACCAAGCTCTCTTCTTCCCCGGAGTGAAGGCTGGTGCAAACTGCTTTTCTTCGATGTTGATGTTCTGATGGCTGCCACCAGCTTATTTTTTTTTAATTATCATTCTTGGGTTTTTCTCTGGTTAGAAGGTATCTATAATATTTTGTATAGCCATGGCAACATCTACCAATTACCGTTTATTATTAAATAGATATCTAAAAAAATGAGGATTCACTAACTTTCTATTATGGTATACGTGAGAGATATTGTCTTCATTTCCCAATAGGGTATGCTAAAACTCTAGGTTGTGAAACTATCACAATGGTGAAAGGTATCATTCCCAAAACTGAGGCGGAAACTCCCCTTCAGAGTTTTGGTTGATAAATTTAATTTCTATTACCTATTTTCTTTCTAACCATCTATGTTTGGCCATCTTAAAGTCTCCTAAAAAAACAAAAATCTAATAATAACCTTCACTGGAGCATTTTCCATGAGAAAATCCTGAATATTACGAGCGGTATGAGTAGCTAATGATCTGAAACCTTATATAGTCACCAATGCATCTGTATCTAACGAACTGCATCATTTTATAGTCATCTATGCATCTGTAACTAACAAACTAAATCCTTATAAACTCATTTCTGCACCTCTGATTTTCCTCGAGAATGGCTGGTCTTCATTCAAGCATGCCGGTAATGCTATGGCCTTTGGGTTTAATAACAATCTGTCGATCACTTGCATTAAATTCTTGACTCTTTTGTCAAAAGCTTGCATTAGTTAATCCTTCCTATACTCCTCGGTAATATGCCATATTTTGTAGGTCCTTGATTTTTTTATGAAGTGCCAACTACTACAGTAGCTCCCGATGGCTTTGGCATTTAACACATTAATTAACCACCGTAACTACAACCTTCTTTATACGAATTGTCAAACATGATTGCTACTGACACCATATACAATCTATGCCCCCTGTCAATGAACATAAATGATTATCACTGTTTTTTATGGAGAGTGGAATGCCACATTTATCGTCACGAATTAATTCATGGAACTTATAAATGGATTTTTTTTCCTTTTCTCTCCTGTAATCGAGATAGAAGGCGAAGGCGTTCATAAGGACAAGATGAAGGTATAACTATGTTACTATATATTGCTTTCTTTATGGAATATATAATTTACATCGTAGTTTTTTCTATAGTCCATAATTAGTATTAGACATTATTTAAAAAGAAAAATAAATTGAAGCTATTAAAAGATATAATTACAAGAAAATCTCTTATTTTATGTTATATTTTAGGTATTTTTTTCGAATCATTATGTTACATTCCAAAATGCTTAGATAAAAGCAAAATTACAAATATTATCTTATTATAATAACAAAAAAAATTCTGTAAAAGCAGTTTTTATAATATGTAAGTAAAAAAAAAATAGGGAGTGTTTACCACTTCTAATGATACCGGATTCTCATCGGCTTGAGGAGTGTATGTCTGCAAATAGGATATAGTTATCAGAAAATAAATATGTACATATATATATATATGTATATATATATATATATATATATATATATATATATATATATATATATATATATATATATATATATATATATATATATATATTTTATATATATATATATATATATATATATATATATATATATATATATATATATATAGGTATATATATATATATATATATATATATATATATATATATATATATATATATATATATATATATATATATATATATATATATATATATATATTATATAATATATATATATATATATATATATATATATATATATATATATATATATATATATATATATATATATATATATATATATATATATATATATATATTTGGGCTCAGGCTATGTCGTCCTGATGGAAGTTCTTAATAGGTAGCTTCCTAGGGTATATTTGACTCCTGGAGCGAATATCTCTAAATAATCTCACAGGGATATCGCATAATATCAGAAGAAGTATTCTTGACACGTCACATAGCTATCTTCACCCCGAACAGTATTAACACTTTGAGGAGTTGCAGTGACAAAAATCTGAAACGAGAATGAAAAGAGAGCCGCTCATAAGTCATCTCTCCTATTCCGTTTCCAGTGTGTATCTGATGAAGGTGGTAGCTCCCTCTTTATTCCTTTTCATGTAGCTCTACAACTCGGTGTTTTCCCTAGTGTTCTCTCGTTATTTTGGATCTTTTTCAACATTTTGATGACCTCTCCGGCTTCTTCTGCCTCTGGAAAGTTGAGTATTATCTTTACTATGTATAAATGTAAGCTCTTGTCGTTTTGAATTAAATCAAAATTTATATTAACGTAAACAAGAGCTGTTGCCTACCGGAGGCATCAAAGATGCTATCGCTCGATATGGGTAATTTAGTTAGCTAGAGCGACGTTCCCGGTTTGTTATGATTTAATAATCTAGCTATTTAGCTCCACTAGGAAGGCTTATATAATGCCGTTAGTTTTTAGTTCGGTGATATAGATGACCAATCGCGAGGCTTAGTAGCCTAGGCATCTGGCTCTAGTACTTTCATGCATGATATAAGTTTTTCCGAGTGCTATTTTATTGAAGCTATAGGCAAATATTCTACACCTGTATGATATGGTAGAATGTTCTTTCCAAGATTGTATACGAGAGAGTTTCGGTGAGTTAGATAATCGATTCTCACCTTACCTAGGCTAGTAACCTAGGTAGAGTAGTATACTTTCGCACATCCCCGATTGTTCTTTTCTCCTCTGGAGGCCAAGTTCAATCCCTCTCTCCCTCTGAGTAAGCCTTTGGCTTAATCATAGCGGTTCTATCTTTATAATAATTCAGGTATAACTATTCTGGGATATGTCTGTCCTGACCTGATAACCAGAGTGACTGGTTTTTTGGGTTAGGGCAGAACATCAGAGTTTTTTGTCTGTGGTCTGCTTCTTCCTAGCATAGAGAATGAGTCTCCTTTGCTATGTTAGCGGCGGATACAGGAAGCTTTGCTTCCCTAGTCCATGTCTGAAGGATTCTGCACGAGATGATTCCTTCCTCTAGGGGCCTGGCAGACTGTCCTGTGTTGTTTTTCTCGGGATGGAGAATGAGTTTTCTCTGTTGCGCGGCGAAATAACTTCACCTAACTTTGTTCTGGATGGGAGAGGATAGCAAGTATTTCCAGACTTCCTCCATAATAGACAACTCTACGTTAGGATGAGCTAACCTAACTGCTGCGTGTGTCTCTTGCTAGAACAAAGTTTATAGGACCCTTATCCCTTCCCCACCTCTCTTTCTTTTATTATCTTTTGGCCGCAGTCCTACTTCCGTACCTAGTTTAAGTTAGGATGGAGGACCGGCTCAGCTCTCTGTCGGCCGGCAGAGACCCCTTGTTCTTTGGAAGGGGAACCCCAGACCTCCTATTAGTGTTTTCAGCTGTCAACCGACAATGATTGCCGGCCGGAACACAGTTGCGAATCAGTGGGCTGCCGCCTATTAGTTAAAGGTAGTATATCTTTGAACTATACAGGGGTAGATGCTCGGCACGTACCGGCGCATGCTGGCCGGCAAAACAGCATGCGATGTACAGTAGTTACTATATTTGTAGTGTAGTACACACTGCATTAGTAAAACTATAGTACAGAGTTTGTGATAACAATAAAGTTCTTCAACATATTTAATGTTATCTTGTACAGTCTTTTGTTGAGACTGTACAATATAGAGAAAGTGAGTTCTTTCTTTATTCTTTCTATCCCGTATATTAAAACTTTATTTCAAGGTGTGAACTACACCTTAAATTTCCGTTTAGGAAATTACATAAGGTATACTAGAATAGAATTAACCTTAGTTTTAATATCTTGGGAGGTTACAGCAATTGACTGGACAGGAGATACAAGTATGTGTCTTTCCTTCTTTATTTTTTAGCTTTTCTATATAAGCTAAAGGTTTCAATATAAGTGAAAAGCCTTCACTTGATACTCATGGATTTTTCTTCTCTTTACAGGAGGACCATCCGAAGTGCGGGAGTGTGTTCTGTAATGTCCGCAGTAAGAACTTCTGTGGACATCAACTTTGCAGGAGACACGCAGCATGCGCAGCCTCCAGAGGTGATCTCCGGTATTGGGACCCTCAGGTTTGTAAAGTTTGTTCTAACCTGTTTACCGATGCTTTTGACGACCCTAAGTCGACGGACTCAAGGGATGCTGCCAGGGAAATGTTATGATTCTGGGTCAGAGGTTTTCAGAAAAACGCCTCAGGCCCCTACCTTCCAAATGAAAAGATGAGGGCTTACCTGTTCCCTAAAGCATTGACTGATGCAATCATCCCCCAGCCTCAGGTGGAGATACCAACTGCCCAGAATCCGGTAGATTCTGAAGTCTCGGCCGCCCTTTAAGACATCCAATTGGACGATAAGATGTCGGAGCTGTCAGATTCTACTGAGAAGGACCTTCTAGGAGAAGGTCAGGAGGAGGGGTGGTTCCAGGCTCCTCAAGTAGAAGAGGAAGAAATCGATGAGGTGTCGGTTACATCAGTTCAGGACCCAGAACCTGTTCCCTCTACTTCGTCTGATATCCCAGATGAACTGGGAAGGACTCTTCCTTCCATTGTTGAGATGATCCAACAAATTCAAAGGAAGAATGATGAGAAGGAAGCTGCAATGAAACTGGAGATACGCTGACTTGCAGCATCACGTGGCCCCCAGAAGCGGCTCAGCGTGAAGAATCTTCGTTTGTGCTCGGATACCAATCCTTGGAGGTATGCCGAACACATGCCAATGAGAACCGGGAAGATCATGTTTTCAGAAAAGTTGGGAGCAATTCCCCTGGAAGAGGTGGAATTTTGGCCCAACAAAGACTCTTATACGGACTGCTATGTCCGTCTTAGGAAGGAGACAGCCTCAAAGGAGGAGACGGAGCCGAAGGAGGTCATAGTTTTTTACCATAGTAAAGCTCAGGCGTTACTAGCGAGTTTGATGAAAGAGAGGGGCTTCACTAACTCAAAGGTGCCCGCCTTGAGTAAGAAGCTTCCCTCCTTTGTGGCCTCTCCTACCAGAGCCTCTCCCTTCTTGGAAAAGGGATATAAAGCAGATTTAAAGGCGGTGGAAGCAGGGAAACCATACCCCTCCTTGGAGGAGTGCAAGTCGTTATCTCTGACCTTGCCCTTGGACCAAGAAGACTAGAAGGTCGTATACCTTACCTTCTCAGTCGGGAAGCTGGAAGCTGATATTGCTGAACGTCAGTTCGGTGAAAAACTTCCAAAACTGTCGGAGGTTCTCTTGCGTAGAGAGCAAGAGACAAAGGAAAGATTTGCAGCATTAATGTCGTTGCAAACGACATTAGAAACGATGGCAGGTGACCCCAAGAACCAGGACATGTTCATGGTAATGGCCAAATCCCATCTGGCTACAGTTACGAAGGATCTCTATAGCTTTATTAAAGCTAGAAGTGCCTGTAGAGAGTTAATGTTCGCCTCGGCTGTGGTGAGGCACAAACCAAGGAAACTGATCTCCTCTCGTATCTGGGGTAAAGACCTCTTTCCCAATGAAGTGGTTAAAGAGGTAGTAGACAAGGCCGCCACAAAGAATAGGAACCTTCTCAAAAAGTGGAGCTTAGATCTTAAGAGAAAGTCTTCTCCAGATGAGGGTCCCCAACCCAAGAAGAAGACAAAAAGGCCTAGGCCATCCTCTCGGCTGGCTAAACCCTACCGACAGCAACAACAACAACAACTTCCTGTGACCGCGGTGCCTCAGATATTGGCACAACCTCCAACCACGTACCAGTTGGTACCTCAACAATTGGCGACACAGTCGCCAGTTTTTAACCCAGCCTTCGAAAGGCAGACTTCTTCCTTTCGTTCATGAGCTAGAGAAAGAGCCAGAGGTTCTTCTAGACGCTCTTCAAGAGGAAGGGGATACAAGGAAGGACCCGGTCAAGGATGCAAGGCCTCAGGTCCACAACAGCAGAAGTGAGATACTTCCAGTAGGAGGGAGACTACAGCTATTTAGGGATCGCTGGATCTTCGATCCCTGGGCCCACAGCCTAATTAAAAATGGACTAGGTTAGAGCTGGAGCAGTCCTCCACCTCAATTCCCCCAATTCTTCCAACACTCAACCCCCGTTCTGGGAGAATATGTCCGAGAACTCTTAGACAAAAGAGTAATCTGGAATATTAAGTCCATAAAATTCCAAGGAAGGCTGTTTTTTGTTCCAAAGAAGGACTCAGAAAAACTCAGAGTCATTTTAGACTTGTCACCACTCAACAAGTTCATAGTGAACTACAAGTTCAGAATGCTCACGCTTCAACACATAAGGACCCTACTGCCCAGAAGGGCATATACTCTCTCTATAGACTTGTCTGACGCTGATTGGCATGTTCCAATTAATTGTCACCTCTCCTCCTACCTAGGCTTCAAGTTACATAGAAAACTTTACGCCTTCAGAGCCATGCCTTTCGGGCTAAACATAGCCCCAAGGATTTTCACGAAGCTTGCGAACGCAGCCGTCCATCAATTACGCCTAAAGGGGGTCCAAGTAGTAGCCTACTTGGACGACTGGCTGGTGTGGGCAGCATTCAGGACAGAATGCATGCAAGCTTCTAAGATAGTGATCCAGTTCTTTAACATCTGGGATTCAAGATCAACATCAAAAAGTCTCGACTTTCTCCAGCTCAAAAATTTAAGTGGTTGGGAATCCACTGGAATTTGGAGTCGCATTTACTTTCCATTCTTGGTAAGAAGAGAAAAAATATAGCAGGATCTGTCATTAGACTATTAAAATCCAAACGGATATCAAGACGCGAACAGGTGAGAGTGCTGGGCTCTCTACAGTTTGCTTTGATAACAGATCCAGTGCTAAGAGCACAACTAATGGATGCAACAGGAGTCTTGAGAAAATACGAATCAAACGCGTTAAGAGATCTAATAAGACCACTACCGACTCGACTGCAAATGCTTCTCAAACCGTGGTCCAATGCCAAGCAATTGAAGAAATCAATACTTCTTCAACCTCCTCCCCCGTCAGTAACTATCCACACAGACGCTTCAAAGGAAGGCTGGGGAGGTCACTCTCATCAGATGAGAGTCCAAGGAGCTTGGTCCAATCTTTTCAAGTCATTTCACATTAACTTTCTAGAAGCCATGGCCGTTCTTCTGACACTAAAGAAAGTATCTCTTCGCCACTCGACCCACATAAGACTGGTTCTAGAAAGCGAGGTGATAGTGAGATGCGTGAATCGACAAGGGTCGAAGTCACCTCAAATCAACCAAGTGAAATTGGCCATATTCCGTTTGGCGGAATGGAAGAAATGGCACCTGTCAGCAGTTCACATTCAAGGGGTTCCGCAATGTGACAGCGGACGCTCTATCCAGGTTTACACCTATAGAGCCAGAATGGTCCCTTGACGCAGGATCGTTCTCCCTCATCTCGAGCAAAGTCTCGGAGCTGCAGATAGACCTCTTTGTGACGAAAGACAACAAGAAAATAGATTGTTACGTGTCTCCATACGAGGATCCGCTAGCGGAGGCATTGGACGCTTCGTCCCTAGACTGGAACAGATGGTCCAATATCTATCTGCTCCCCCCGCACAATCTCCTTTTGAAGGTTCTCCATAAGCTAAGATCCTTCATACGGAAAGCAGCAATAGTGGTCTACAAGTGGCCAAATAGCGTGTGGTTCCCTCTGGCATTGGAACTACGACTAAAATTCATACCGCTACCGGATCCATCCCTGTCTCAGCGAGTACAGAAGTCGACTGTTTTCGCTCCATCACAGAAAACACGGAACCTACATATCATGATTTTCTCTCCTTAGCGATGAGAAAAAGATTCGGTATTAAAAGTCAGTTTAGACTTTTGGAGGAAACCAGAAGACATTATGAGGCTTCTGGGAAGAAATAGATATCCTTTGTCAAGGCGAAGAAACCAAAAGAAATCTCGACAGATTCCTATTTTTCATTCTTCATTCACCTTTATGAGCAAGGTTTAGCAGCCAACACACTTCTATTGTT